>NC_056737.1:1919390159-1919555092 GCF_019279795.1 Protopterus annectens
GTGTTCAGTTGTTTTGACCCTTCCACTGCCTGACTTGCAGATGTACAGCAGCTCCATCAGGGCTTGAGTTGTAAGTGCCTTGTAGGTCAGGCATCGGTCACACCTTAATAATCAGTAGAAGACAGAGTAAGGGGTCAGGGAGTTTAGTCTATCCACATAGTTCATGTTGTTTACACCCTATATTTTCTTGGTGAGGAACCTCTGAGGTCACTCCAGCTGCTGTAAGTGCCTAGTCAAGTACATGCCAAATGGCGAACTGTACTTGACTACTGGACTAATGAGGGAAGAGTAGAGTGGGACCATAATTTTTTTGGATCTGGATGCCATACCTTTACGTATAACTTGTGCCATATAAAAGGACTACCTCACTACCATGGATACATGGCAGTCGAAGCTCAGGCTACCATCTATATGTGTACCTAGATCTCTCACCTCTGAATCTACTCTTAGGAGTGTGCTACAGATGCTGTAATTTGCAGGGGTATTTGACTTCCCAAAAGGTTTTACAATGCATTTTTTCACATTTAGTTTTAGGTCATAGTTCTGGCACCAATCATTTGTTTGACCTAGACCCTCCAGAAGGAAGGATATCTACATCATTGGGGAATTCGATGATTGCTCCCTGTTTGCAATTGTCTGTAAACTTTATCATCCAGAGGCCTTCCATATTAGCCTCGACTTCACAGAAATAAATTCTGAACAGGAGTGGGCCCAGCACTGAGCCATGCAGCACACTGCTACAAACTGGCCTCTTGCTGAATGTGAATTCACCCACTTTAACCATGTCATGTCTGCGAGCCAATTAACTATCCATGTAGTGACGTATGGATCTGTGTGTGTGTGGTCCTTTGCGGGTGCGGTGAGTGATGCGTGCGAGTCACTGACAACCTGTTTGTTGTTTTTTGTGTCTGTGAGAGTCTAGCTTCCAATGTCAATGTATAACTGCATCTCTCACATACTGTATTTGCTTGTTCGAGAATTAAGTGGTTGTCAGTGTACATAAGGCAATTGTTAAATTGCCTCAGGATACCCACGTTCACTAAGATGGATGCAGAGATGGCAGGAAAGTGCCCACCCATGGGTGCAGGGCCTAATGTGTACTTTAAAGGATAGGAGTGGAGGGTGTTTGTAGCTGGATGAGGGAAGGGTGTTTACATGGTGTAATCTGCAGCTAACCTAACCAGTAATGCTGCCCAGTGCCAAATCAGATGCTCTCTGAGCAGTAATAGTCTTGGGCGCTATAATAAAGGTAACTAGCACAGTAAACTGTCACAGTATAATGAAAACAAGCAATATTTCCAGATGGTTGCATCTGTACAAGGCACTGGCACAGCCTTATGCAAATGTGGCTAATTTATACCAGCACTGGAAATACAGAAAACTGACTACTAAGCCCTCTGGCCAATAAAATTACCACACTTAGAGCCCTTTTGTGTGCTTCCCAACTCAGATAGACCAGATGAACACCTTCTGAATAACTCCCAGTCCTCCTAATGTAAAAGCACAGCAAAACAGTGTCCGAAGTGCAATACTACCACAAACAAACAAAGATACAGATACATAAACAACTTATAAAAGTGAGATTATTTAATAAACATACTTTGCATAATAGAAATTAGCCAAGAACCATTTAATTGTGCATAATTTATAAAGGCACTAAAACAAGGTAATCTGATTTATAAGCCCTCCAGCCAATAAGACAACTAAATGCAGGAATCTCTAGTGCGTTTCACCAACATATACAGACCAGGATACCATCCACTGCCACTAGATGGAAAACCAGCTATCCTATTGATGTAAAAACACATTGAAGTGTTTGCTAAAATGCACTACTTTATCCAACAGCTAGCTAGACAATGAATTCAGAGCAAGTAAATCAGTAGAAAAATGACAGGCAAAATGCACTTTTTTTCAAAATAAGCACAAGAAAAGGCAAATGAATAATTCAAGATATAAACAGCAGTGCAGAAATGGAGGATCTTATAAAGCTCAACTTACAATAAGGGTGGGCAGCTTAAAATCACCAAGTTTAAAAAACAAATCAAGAAATGAGGGTGGAATGGAATATTAACTATCAGAGGTTCACCAACACTGCTTGCAGCTTTTGCAGGTCTTGAGTCTTATCAGGAAAGACAGATCCAGAAATTCTCTGTGTATTTTATCATCACTCAAAAAACAAATTTAATGCAAAAAAAAATGTGAAATGTGCAGTCTAGGCAATTTAAGTGTCTATCTGCCACATAGAACAAAAACACTAGGCCAGGCAGATTTCTTAAAACAGAAAGTGCATGCGGTAGTAAGTCTGGTTTCCCTTTCCAAACATTTACTGTCTTCCCTTCATAGTTAAGCTGCCAGATTTAACTTGCCAGTATCACAATGTTCTGCTTGCCAATGCTTTACAGACTCAGTGTGTTATTTGGTGGTTCATGTTTGCCGAGTTGTAGTTCAGACTGGTATACTTTGATTCCTAAATGAGTAACTATGTTTGTAGTTATCTCCATTTCTGTTTACCCAGTTAAATATGTGGTGCACACTTTATGACCACTCTAGTCTTTTTTTTTTTAGTTTATGCTCTCTATTTTTCCATTTTCACATTCTGAACATTAAGTGCACATACATTACAATCTTCAATTTATACACTGCTTTCAAAGGATCTTTTTTAGATCCACATTATTGCCAAAAAATTATAAGATGATGATCAGAATTTTTGTATTCTTTGTATTAGTTCCTTTTATTGCTGGTCCATGGTTATTTTTCTGCTGCTTGCCTTTTTTACTTACTTTATTATTATTATTTTACAAACTGTTGGACATACTCATTTTTGGATGACTACTTGATATTTAACACTTGCTGCTTTTAGCTTTTACTACAATATGGTTATTTGCACTTGTTTTTATTTTTTATTGTTTGTGAGTGTACTTAACACTTTTTCTATTGGTCATCATTTGCAGAAACTGTCTTTCTCTGGTAGAGGCATAGTTATTTTTTTTTATTTTCTATCACTATCAGTTTTCTGCCATACTTTTTGGAATATCCACTCCACCAAGAGTGTTCACAAGGCTTCTAGCTGCAGTTACAGCTCATTGCCTTCGATAAGTATTGGAGCTGTTTGGACTTTTCCAGACATGCAATTTTAAGACTATAGTTTTGCCCCAGACACTTGTTTCCAGAAGCTGTTCTCAACCTGTATAGGGTGTTTCTGGACTACATACCTAGTTTTCTATCTTAGGGAGCTTTGCATGCCTTCAGCTCATTTGAGTATAATATGCTAGAACCCTGCTTCAGGAAGGAGGGTGACAGGAAAACTGGGGAGGCTGGGGTAGGACCAAGCTCAAGGGACTGGATATAGCAGCATGGCTTAATGGCAGAACACAGCTGTGGTGAGAACGACAGTGCCAGGAATTAAGAGAAATGACCAGTGGAGTACTACAGGAATCCGTCTTAGATCCAGTACTCTTCTGTGTGTTTATCTTAAACATATCTGAGAAAATAGGGAACAGTACCAACCTCTTTACCAGTGATGCAATAAGAAGTGCATTTGTGGGGGAACAGAACTGCAAAGGATTTGGAAAGACTATCCAAAAACATAAAAGCCAGCAGCTGATGTTCAATACAAACAAAATGAACTACAATTGGAGCAGAACAACTTCTTTGTGAAGTATAAGGAAGGAGCAGAAAAGATAGCAACACAGCGGGAGAATAATCTTGGGGGAGATGTCTTTCCACCGGGATGGTAATAAAGGAGCCTCAATCCTCAGCACTCACACTGGTGAGGGACATACACTTAGAACAAAAATAGATACACACACTATTTCCAGATGCAGCTCTCTCCACCAAGCACAATTTACCTTAAGAGCACACAGGGAACACACTCCTGTTCTGGGGCTGGGTTTCCTCTCTCTCTCTTATCAAGCCCCAAATAAGACTCCACACTGACCACAGCTGTAGAGATGAGTCCTCAGCTGAGAGTTCCAAGACAAGTCCTCTACCACCCTCTCTGTGAAACCAGTGCTGTGTCTATGTGAGATTTGATTTTCACACACATACACACACACACACACACACACACATTCTCTCTCCTGGGAAAGGCTGGCACAAATTTATCAGCTATGCTCCCTCTACCCAGACTATAAGGTAGATACAGCCACCAGAACACTCCAATTGGGTACCCTTGTAAGCTACTCTAAGGGTCTTACAAGAGTACCCAGTTATACCAAGTACAATTAATACTAAAACAAATGGTAGTGTTTGACCAATGCATCAAGGCTTTCATGAGCAGCCACAGTGCCACCAAATAAATGCAAGTACTCTCAAAGGTTAGAATATTCTCTAAAATACCAGCCACAATGAAAAGTTTATAGATATATTTAATAATAATTAATAAAATAATATGAAAATACTAAATATCCATTTACAATAAATGCCAGAGTTTCAATCACAACAAATATTAAAAACAACTCCAATGGAAAGATTCACACAGATAAGAGAAAAACAATACTTAAACTAATCTCATTATATTTTCTTGACTGATCTAAACAATTACTGTCCCCTAGTTCACTTACTAGAGCAAGGCAAAGTGGGTGAATGCTCCTTCTTTGTCAGGTTTTACAAACAGACTGCTCTGAAACTTCTGCTTCACCTAGTATTAAAAAGTAATTTCAGTACTGGCCTACAGAATTACATCACATACATCTGGTCACCTGATTTCTAGGTCCTACACTACCCCCTTTACTAGAAACTGAGCCAGAATCTTGCACATATGTGTTACCATACACACACTAGAGCTTTGGTAAAATGTGTTATAGCATTTGGAAGCTAAAAAACTATTTCAAAAACTTCCACTCTGCCAGGGTAGCAATTAGCTCACCTATAAGGACAATACAGTAGGATTCCTAGTCCTGATTTTCACAGACATTTTATCTATGGCTGCAATCAGAACTGTAAGATACAATCTCTATGGCCTAAACCAGGTAATTTAATTTCAGACCATTTTCCAAAGTTAGCTGGACTGAGATTAACATCTTCTCTTCCAGTATTCTCTGTTGCAATATATTAATTTCAACCGTTACAATACAGTCTGACATGCAAGTATATTTCTCTTCTGTGTAGCAGGACCCACTGTTGGTACATTTTTAACAGAAGCAGCTTTGCAAATACACTTTCGACACAAGCACCTGTACAAATCACTTTGATATATAAATGACATACAATTCTTTACAAAGCTCCAGCTAGCTATGCTGGCATCTGTTACACATCGCACTGCCCAACTTCTCCTGGCACAGCTGACAAAACCTCACATCATCAAAGGGGAGGGGGGGTGATCATTCCTGAACTGGATCACTATAAGCAGTGGTAGCAGTAAACAGAATGATTGGATGTATCCCCCAGGGGCAGATAAGAAGCAAAAAGGTAATACTTCCACTATACAGGAACTTGGTCAGACACTTTGAGCACTGCATGCACTTCTGGTGGCGATATATAGAAAAGAACTTCAGACTGCTGGAATGATTTATAAAAAAGCTACCAGAATGACCCAGGAGATGTAAGGAAAGGAATATGAGCACAGGATAGAAAACTAGATACATAGTCCAGAAACACCCGATACAGGTTGATAACAGCTTCTACAAACAAGTGACTAGTGTAATCCTCAGTCTACTCAAGGTGTAGGAGACTGAGGATCACAGAGACTCTCCAGGCTGGGGGCACGTAGCCTATCCTGCAAATCCTGATAAGGAGAACTATGCCAGAACTGCACTTCCCAGTTGCTGCCCCAGGACTAATCATCATCTTAACCAACCTTGCCAGATGGCTCCACTAACACCACTCAATTGGTCAATTCTTTACAGGAACAAGACATCTGGGAATTCCCACACAGGGATAATGCCCTACAGCTTAATGCAGTTTTATTCTCACCCAGGAATTTCTAACAATACTACTATTCCCTGGCAAAATTTGGGTAATAAGCAGCGGCCCACCTTGCTAATCCTGAGAAGTGACCTACCCTCTCTCCACTGCAAGCACCACCACCAACCCCATCAGTGGCTCTTCAAAGCCAATTATGCATGTCCTCTGATAAGTGTGCCTTCACATGCAGGATTCTACCACAGCTTTGCACCTGACAGTGACGACTCGGCTAGCTTGAACTCTAGAGAGTATTCCTACTATATGTCAACCTTGTGGTGAGCTACAACTGCTTCTTCAACACTCCAGTCAGCTCGTAAGAGCACCTGAACTGCTATGCAATCTCTGGTAGCAAGTGGTGTACTAAGGACTTTATCCATCTATGTCACAGCAATGGTTACCAGGGTGGTGGTAGAGTTACCATCTCTAACCACTGAGCAGGATCCACTCACTTTTACTTCTTACTAAGCTACATTTAATGCAAGAATTATTCAGGGCAGACTCCTGATCATTGCCTTTGATGTGCTCAAGTTGGTTATCTGGCATTTATTATGGAGACCTGTCTGAAAAATACCACTGGATCACATCTTGCACCAACTACCCCTCCATGTCTCAGAGTTATTCAAGGTCCCAGTAAGGGCAGCATCAGTGGAGGAGTAGCAGTCATTTTTTTTTTATTATTCAATGTGTGACTTGGACCATGCAAATGTTGGTAACACAAACACCTTTTAATATATCCTTTAAGCAGAAATTGTAGAGTTCTCCTTTTATATCATCCACATGGATAAGTGGCAGCATTCCTGAAGGAATCACCATGATGGCTTATCTTGGATTCTTATCTTGAACACAGCTACTGGGTATACAGCTACTGGGTACACTACATAAATAAGTACACTTCCATCAAACATAAAAATGTTACTTTACTCAATATGCAACTGATGTTTCAATGAGAAGGACCTGCAAATTCTAAATGTAAAAAGGGTGGACACTGTGGAAGCCACACATCACTGATGATGCAATTTAGTAGTACCACAAATCTGAAAAACAGTGCACATACCTACAAATATCAAGTTAACAAAACCAAAATATGAATAAAACTGAACCCCTTAACATACTACATAAAATGCCACTTAAGTGGTTAAGCACCCCCTGCTTCACTTTATAAGATCAGGGATCTCACCAGGCAGTTAAACCTGCCAGTTCTGACTAGCAAATGATAGTAGCAGAATAAAAAACAGACTTGTTTTTGCCTGCTGTCTGCGCCAGTAGCCTTTTTCTAACAAGACAGAATCTCTTACACTGTCTTTAGGAAAGCAGTCCATTATGGCTTTAAATGCCAGCAAAACATTTAGCGAATTTTTATTTTTTTTTTGTCATGTAACTTATAGTACATGGAGCAGATAACACTCCATGCACTACTACGAATTATGATCAGGCCCTAATCATAACCCTTTTTTATGTGTTCTTGATATGGATGCTAAGATTCAGCTCCCGAGTGAATTTCTTGACAGCCATTGTCTCTAAGGCATAATAAGCCAGTTATGATTAGCAGCAAACTCACAACCCTCTATATTAGGACTGGGAAACCTACTTCTAAAAATAATTTTTAGAAAAAATGTGACAGGTATGTAATGCAAAACTTTTCAAGATTATGGAATAAACTTCCCCTTAAGATCAGAAGTCATTTATTGGCTTCCTTCAAAAATATCCCTGATACACATGTAGGATGTAAAAAATCAACATTGGATTAAGGCAAGCAACCTTCTTGAAAGTCAGTAAGATGCAAGCAAGATAATCAAACCTAAAACAATGATGTATAAATTAATGCATTTCACCAGCGTATCATAAATCAAGGTAGTATCTTCAAATTCCTTCCATCAAAAATAATAAATGGCAACAGGCTTGAAATTATCAGCTTAATGTCACAAATTATTTTAAACATTTATCAAGGTTGCTCACACTACAATTCCTTCTACTTACCTATAGTACGTGCCAAACCAGTTAAGAGGTGTGTACAGCTGAATGATATATGTTCCAAACAGCACATAATCACCCACCTATATGAATACAGAAAGAAAGATAATAGTATATATTTTACAGATGTGATTTATAAAGCATACACATTCAACAAAAGCTGCAAAGAAGTTAAAATATTACCTAAAAATATACAAATATACTATAAAATAAAAATTCAGTGACAAAATACCTTATTTCTCCACCATTTTGCTAACCTTTGTTTTCTTCTAAGACCTGCCCCTCTTTAGGGGATAAATGGAAGTAGAGGTCCGACATTTTGAATACAGCTAATGAACGAGTACAAAAAATGCTTAGCACCAATCTGAGATGTCAGCAGTTACACACTGTCTTGCACACTTAATACAGTTCAACATTAAACCATGGAGTGCGAGTCTATCAGGTCTGATATAAAATGTAGGGCTGATGAAGAGAATTGCCAGGATTCCAAATCTACTGTAACTTTATAAACAAAACACAGAAAACAGGCCAACAGCGTACAAGAAACGGATTATTCTCAGAGAATGTCATACTTCCCTGTTGATAAAACTATAAGGAGATCTGCAAATTCTAAATAGCCAAGACACACATTACAAGTCCCTTTCTAATTTTAGTCGTTATCTTTTCATAAACTTATGAGAACTTTAAAATTCCTTAATTAATTTTAATATTCAACAGGACCATAAAATGCCTAGCCACATGCACCTTTACATAATGATCACAAGATGCCTAGCCATATGCACCTTTAAGCAGACGCACACAAAAGTTATCGCCTTCCTTTTCAAGCACTTAAGACTGCTCACCACACAAATCAAGCAGAGCTACACGACAATCCTGGTGTGCTTAATGCAGTGCATTAAGTAAAATCTTGAATGAGTCAAGCTACTCAGCTAGCATTTTTCACCACTCAGTACAAATGCACCCAAGTGTTGTAGGCTCCCACAATTTTTAAAATAGGTCTGTCTCTTCTAATTTTTCTCCATCATATATTTTTTCTGTGCATTGATGTTTCAGCATCAGTTATGTCTCATTAAACAAAGTAATTTAATAAACTGAATAATACATTCAAGTAATGGCTATCAGCAGAGGGGATTGAGTTTGTGAGCTGTTAATGAGAACATTTCACCTCAGATGAGTCTGAAAAAAGTTCACAAGGTAGTGTTCAACCCTGGTTAACAAATACAAATAAATACATTTGCTTTTCAAGCCTTCTTCCTTTGTTTGCTGACAACCATCACTTCAGTATAGTACTCAACTAATTCAATTACTTTAACAATATAACTGATACCTGTAACATCAATAAACAGGAGAGGAACTGCATGAAAAAAAAAATCAGATACAGGAGTATTAGTATGACGTAAACAGTAGCAGCCTACCGGATTTACATGCCTGAAAAAGAATGCAATAGACACAAAGTCTCACAGTCTGAAGCAGAAACAGTGGTAAAAGCAGCCAAAAGAGGATAATCTGTTCTCCACGGGGATGAAGTTAAGCTGTGCAACAGGAATTGCAGTCATAAAACAAGCATACCAGAATTCCAGAATTATCACACAGTCCTACTGCACAAAAATACACACTGCGGCTACAGAGATAGGCTCTCATAGTTCTACTTCTCCAATAGAAGCAAGAACTGTGCCAAAAGACCAGAGTGACTAGTCTTATTAAGTATTCCAGGTCTGGAAGTCCAGTGAAATAGCAGTCAAATATATAGGATAGTCTTAGTGTTCAACATGATATTAACAAATGAAAACTGCATTTACTGTAATATTTATTATGACGAACAAATTATCTTACTTGAGGTAAAAAGCACACACACACACATATGTATATGTATGTGTGTGTGTATATATATATATATATATATATATATATATATATATAACACACACACACAGCTTTGGTGTGTCACCTTTGGTCACAGTTGTGTAACAACAGATTTAGCATATATAAGTAAGGGGGGGGGGTGGCACAGATCCACAGTGTGGTGGTCTGGGGGGGGGGAGCACAGCCCCCCACATAAAGCATTGTGTGTGTGTGTGTGTGTGTGTGTGTGTGTGTGTGTGTGTGTGTGTGTGTGTGTGTGGGTGGGGTGGATGGGTTGGGCATGTGGCGTACACCTGTAATCCTAGCATCCGGGGAGGCGGAGGTTGTTGGATCGAATCACACCGGTTCGTGGGAGACCATATTTCCTGAAAAAGGGGGGAAAAAGTAACCTCGCAAGACACAATTGTAAGGAGCGAGTGTGTGTGTGTGTGTGTGTGTGTGTGTGTGTGTGTGTGTGTGTGTGTGTGTGTGTGTGTGTGTGTGTGTGTGTGTTCACTAAATTCTGAGTGGAAGTTGTTTGCTTGGTTTTTGATTGTGAAATCCGTAGAGTTTTGTGTCTGAATGTGAAGTTTTAAGTTAGTTTATGTGGTAGGTTGTGATTGCAAAGGGAAAGTCATATGTTTCCCATTTGCGATCAGTAGTGACTCAAGTTTTCTTTGAGTCATATAGGCAATGAGACATCTTAAAGGTGATAACGGTCGGCAAATTTGTAACTCAGAGTTTCTGATTATAATCGTTTATGTATACATAAACATATATTTATATATATATATATATATATATATATATATATATATATATATATATATATATAGACACACACACAAAATATTATGTAACTACAGAAAAAGTTAGTAGTTGTTGTTCTTTCGGCTTTTCCCGGTTAGGAGACGCCACAGCAGAACTCCGGTCCGCTAATGATTGGCAGTAGATTTTTAAGGAGCCGAGGTGCCAGCTCGACACCCAACCTTCAACGAAGGCACGCCCATTCACTTATGTCCTTCGAACGCCACTCGAACACAGGGAGGACATGCAGACTCTACACAGAAGGCGCTCCAGCCGAGAATCGAACGGGAGAACCTCTTCCTGTGAGGCGTGAACGCTACCGCTGCACCACCACGGCTTAGAAAAAGTTAGTTGTAATGTATTGGACATAGCTTTAAGTTTGCCAATACCTAGTCCGAAGGAGCTGCATGTCACAGTCCATAATCAACCAGACATTGCTGGTGTCACTGAGACATGGTTAAAGCCCCACATCTCAGACTCTGAAATACTACCCCCAGGCTTTCAAGCTCTTAAGTGTGATTGTACACTCAAAAAAGATGGTGGTGTTGCCTTAATCTACTCCAACTTGCTCTCCATAAGCCCCTACCCAAATGAAATTCCTCAGTTTGGTATTGCTGAGATACTGGCCTGCTTAACTAAAATGAATAACCACAAAAGTCTCTGCATCATCGCTCTATATATCCCTCCTGGAAACAATATCCCAATCCTGGAAGAAATCCTCTTATGGGCCTCTACCAACATAAATAATGAGACATATATACTAGGAGATAAACATAAATTGGGATAACATCAATAACTCTTTACCCACTCAATCCATTACTCTCTAACTTTAACCAAATAATTCATTCTATTACTAGACCCAATAAAACCAATTTTCCTGGCTCTACCCTTGAGTGGATTCTAGCCTCTCATACAAATAAAATTACAAACTCAGGCACAATTCCTGACTCCATCAGTGACCACCTCAAAGCTTATGCCCATCGCTCTATCTCTTCTTCCCTTCTACATCACCACTACATCCATACACGTAACATTAGTAATTTCAACCCTAGCATATTCTCTAATTCAATCAAACTAATAAGCTGGAACATTCTAGACACACTTCCTCTTGATGATGCCACTGACCACTTTAATTCCACTTTTCTAAATATTTTAAACAGTGTAGCACCAGCTACAACAAAAAGAATAAAAACCGACTCTGCCCCATGGCTCACAAAAGATACTAAAAAACTAATGCATCAAAGGGACAAATCCTGGAAACTTTATCAAAAAAATAAACTCCCTGAAACCCTACTTCAGTACAAACAGCTCTGCAACCTCTCAAAAAAACTAATCCTCAGAGACAAAAAATACTACTTTATCAAAATCCAGTTCAACCATACTACAAACCCCAAACAATTCTGGAAATCTATAAATTCGCTTCTCAACCCAGGCACCCAAAACAATCCCTGCCCCAACCCCAATAAATCCGATCAAGAATTAGCCTCTCTACTCAATTCTTTTTTTTTTATTAACTCCATATCCAAACTAACAAAATCTTTTGCCAAAAATACTCCTTCCTACAATCATACTTCCTCCATCAAAATCTCTCCTTCCACTGACTCCAATTCCACTAATATCTTCAACCTAAAACCCATATCCACCGAATATATAAGAAAACTTCTCTCCAAACTAAAACCTTGCTGTAACGCTCCTGACAACAACCCCTCTATTTTTCTTAAATCCGCTGCTGATTGAATAGCATTCCCTATAAGTATATTAATCAACAGATACATACAGGAATCCTACGCTCCCAAACTCTGGTGCACTGCCTATATTCTACCTCTTCATAAAGGTGGGGAAAAACACAAGCATCTCAAATTTCCACCCCACAGCCATCCTCTCCCCAATCTCCAAAATCCTAGAAAAATGCATTCATCTACAACTAATGCCATTCCTAACTCAAAACCACCTCCTCACTCCTACCCAGCATGGCTTCTGACCTGTGCACAGCACTATAACAGCTCTCCTCTATCCTAGACACAGTTAATCGTGCTCGAGATTCTGGGGAAATAGTACCCACAGTGCTTCGGGACCTCTCCAGAGGCTTTGATACTGTTTACCACACCCATCTTCTGAGCCATCTCTCAAACTACCCTCTCCTGGTTCTCAAACTATCTGTTCGATAGAGCTCAGGCTGTAAAATGGAGGAAAAGTATCTCCCCTTTTCTTCATACCCCCATAGGCATACCCCAAGGATCTATTTTTGGCCCAATGCTGTTCAATAACTTTAACACTTTTCAGTCCACCATTCCCAATGCCAAAATAATCCAACATGCAGACGACTCAACTTTAGTCTGCTCTGCCTCTAATCTCCCTGAACTCTTAAAGACCCAGACTGCCTTCTCAACAACCAAAGCCTGGATCCTCCAAAGTCCTCTAGCTCTAAATGCAAACAAATCCAAAATATTAATCTTCCTTCCTTCAAAATCATTCTTTTTTGACCAAACCTCTTTCCAAATTCTAAGCCAAAATAACTCTCCTATTGAAGTCACCCCTATGCAAAGTTACTAGGTGCATCTTTAGATGAACACCTAAAATTTTACAACCATGTACCCATAAACATCAAAAAAGCACACCAAAAACAGGGTATACTTTATAGGAATAACCACTTTCTCTCATCTCTTACCAGGCGTACTCTTGCCTCCGCTTATCTCCTTTCCTCCCTAATGTATGGTGCGCCCCCCCTTCTAACCAAATTATCTGCATCTATTACATCCAAATTAGAAAACTGTTAAAACAAAATCTCCAAATTCGCCACTAACTCCAAAACCTCCTCCCATCACTGCCTTGCCCTTAACTCTCTAGACTGGCTAGAACTTCCAAACTATCTGGACTTCCTCCAACTCACCACTGTTCATAAATTATTCTTCAACCCCACCGAATGCCCCGCCCTCAAAAACATCCTAGTCCCCTATGTTCCAAACAGAATTCTAAGACGTGCACATCAAAACCTAATATCTGCTCATAAACCCAACCAACCACCAGGACAACTACTTCTCTTTTTCCTTAGCCAAAAAATGGAATGCCCTCCCTCCTTCTCTGAGAATAATAGAAAATATGGAGAGCTTCAAAACACAGCTTCATTCCTACCGCTACTCTATTCGGAAATGCACCTGCATTCTTCCAACCTAGCAAGCTCTCCCCCTCTACTTATTCCCCTCTTTGTTCCATGCTGTACTTCTAACCACTTACTGCCAATGCTTCAATCCATCCACTCAAAATAATTCCTTGACTCGATGGAATATATATGCCCATCAACAACCCACATGCTTCAAAGTGTTTTTCACCTTGGCTTCTAGTTTTCTAATGCCAACTCCTTATAATCAAAAATGTCCTTCCTATGTCAAGATTGTAAATATATCTCTCTTTATTGTAAATAATCTAGTATTTGTATTAAGCATATGTTGTGCAATTGTATCCAGCATTTTACTTTTTACTTGTATCATAAATCTTTACTACATTTTGTTTGTTGGAGCTTTTCTCCCTGAGCCGCCGCTCAAAATGGGCACACTGGGCCCAGTGGACTTTCCCAGTGAAAAAACTGGAAATAAATAAATAAATGTCATGTGGTGCGCATTCCTTCTGGTGGAATGTCCATTTAAACACCTATTGGATGTTCTAAACTTATTCATATTGTCAGTGTTGTTTGCTAATATGTTACAGTCACTGCCAAATACATGTAAAATTCTGTGCTCAGCACCTATATACATTTAAAAAAATGTAAAATATTTAATAGCTCTTAGTAGACTTTGCAGGGAACTGTACTTGGGACAGTCAAGTACAAAATGCATACAACACTGCCATTGCACCACTGGGTACTTAAGTGCAGCTCATAATTGGAGGTAACCCTATACTGCCACTGGCAGTATATGAAGTTTTGGTGCCTTTCTAGGCATAAAAAGCTTCATTTTTAGAGATATATATATATATATATATATACACACACACACACACACATATATATATATATATATATATATATATATATATACATACACGCACACATATATATATATATATATATATATATATATATATATGCACACACACATTATATATATAGTGTGAGTGTGTGTGCGTGTGGACATATTTGCACACACACACATCTATAGATACACACACACACACGCGCACTGATATCTATTACTACAAGGGCAATAAATCTGTACATTTAGCTGTAATCTGTTACTAATTTTGCTTTTACATGCAAAGGTAACTGAGCAACTGCATGATGAACATCTGACTGCCAATTCACAACTCCTTTGTAATGTTTTCTTTTTCACATATAAACATTTCACATGCTTCACACCATTACTTTCAGGGACAATTAAGCAGCTGTTTTAGTTGTTCTAAAAACACAGAACTCTTATGTCTTCTCCCTGTGAGGGAAAAAAAAAATGTCTGTTTTTCAGTGAGTGTTGTGAAATTATACTTAAGTTACGACTTGAAAGTAAAACATGTGGCCAGATTCAGAAAAATGTCCTGCATCATTCTAAGCAAATGTGTGAGAGTACATGTCAACGAGTAGGGTATGAGCAATTCAGAAACACACATACTGCTAGTGGAGAATGCAGAGCAGTATGGTCTGGAGGAATATATATGCTAACGGCCATATAATGATACAGTAATGAGCAACACTATTAAAATGAATGGATTGGTGTATACAAATAAGGCAAAACAAGATGGAAGAATGATTCATAAATGTATAACAGACATTCAAATGAGCTGTGCCATCTGAACAGTTGAACATGGATGAAGGTTTGTGATCATGCTAAGGGAATTACTAAAGAATGTCAGGGGTTGCTGTAGCATTAGTTAAAGTGTACCTGCAAGAGACTCTTATTGGCGCTGCAGTGTGTCATGGAGCTTGTCATCACCCCCAGAGGCACTGGGGTCATCTAAATGTACTTAATGTTTCATACACTCCATAATGCTGATAAACTGGGCCAATCCCATGTGGGTAGGGACATCATGTAAAAAGTTATGGACATGTCTTGTCCATGTCTGTAGCCCAGTGGGGGTCCAGGAGTACCTATCTCAGTGGATATTATGGTGCATGTGGCTTTACAGAGATCTTTCTGCAGCCAAATGAGATACAGGACAGGTGTCTTAAGGATCTGCCTTAAAAATACTATGTCAGTTCCTTAATGCAATCCTTCAACAAATGGGGAAGCACACTTACACACTAAACAGCACAGAGCCTATGCAGAATTTCTGCAATACAGCCCATTTCCCTGAAGTGCCAAGGGCCATAGAGTGTACTAACATTGAAATAAAGGCCAACCTGGTGAACTAGGAAGGAGGTAAGTGAACCATAAAGGGTATCATCATCAACTATCTGCTGGTTCATAATGCACAAGAGATCACCTAATGTGTCTGAAGCCCACCCAGGCAGTTATCACAACTCCCACACATGGCACAACTTTCACCTGCGTTAATTTGTGAGGGATGACTTCCTCCATCTTGCTGGGAATTCAGATATGGCCTGGGACCATGGCTGATGAAATCCACAAAATCCAATAGGCCAGGGGACTTCCAAGACGGCTGCACACTGATTAACAGTTTAACATCAGCTCTCCCAATATAAGACAGACGCAGAGAAAAAGGAGTGCTATTGAAAATGTTTTTTGGTAAAATTCAGTTACTGGCTAATACATACACTACCTCAATGTAGCAAAGAAGAAACCTGAAAAAAAAATCAACCAGAAAAGTTGAGGAAAAACCACCATCCCAGAAGGATTCTGCAGCTGTTCAGCAAAAAACAGTTCAAGCGTCAGCTTTGGTTCAACAGACAGCTTCTGGTAATTTAGAGGAAAAATATTAATTAAATGTACTCAGAAGTGAAAACAATAAAAGAAACATTGAAGGAATATATCAATTCAAGTAACAAAAGGCTGGAAAAAATAAGCTTTAACTACCCATTCAGATGAACTGATAAAACTGCAAAATATCAGTGGCTGATTTGAAGAAAAAGCTGGATAAATATGAGGCTTCTCAAGAACAGCTGTTTAAAAATGCACAGTTAGAAGACAACACACAGAGAAACCTGATTTTTAACAGTATAATAAGGCATGCAGGTAGGTGTGAGCGTGAATGGGCGTGCCTTCGTTGAAGGTTGGGCTGGCAACTTGGCACCGTAAAAATCCACTGCCAATCATGAGCGGACTGGAGTTCCGCTGTGGCGACCCCTAACCGGGAAAAGTCGAAAGTCTTTGAACCAGAGAAAGTGGAAGGAACAGACTGTACTAATTTTATGAAAAAACAAATAAGCAACTGTTCTGGGGTTCCAGAGTAGAATTTGCTAATTGCAAGGGCCATGAGAATGCAGCCAATACTTACATTAGTAAAGAGGCAATCACACATGCAGACAGAAAGAGTTGATTCTGACAAAACTGAGGCAGAAGGACAGTATTAAAAATTGGAGACAACACAGTGTATAAAATGATTATTTCACTATACACCAGGCATAAGAGAAACAAATTTATTCCAGCAATTTGGACATCTCCAGAGGCAGGTGCAAGATTCAAGCTACTGTATCCAGCTGCCTTCAAAGTGCTTTTTCCTGTAAGATAAAAGTCATTTGTTTATGCAGAACTAGCTAAGGTTTACCTACACCATGGGGTAGAAACATCCTTGACCTGGTCATTACTAACATGGGTAACCATTGCCCTACACCAGTAATCAACTCCTCCCTGGTCAGATCTGACCACAAGCTAATCACCATGGATATCTACATCCACCCCCCCCCAAAGGAAACCACTGTAAAAAACTTCGCCAAAGCCAATTTCGGACTTCCAAAAATAGAGGTGGCTAACTTCATGACACCCATGCAAATGAAAAATAGGTGCATGACTGAATCATATACCAATGCACTGTATGAGCATATACAGAAGTGCATGGAATGGGCTATACCAAACAGAACCAAGTGCTCTCCTCCAAAAAAAGGAAGCCAATCTGGTGGTCCCCCACCACAAACAAACTCTACAACAGAAGGAAAAAACTGTTGCAAAAAAAGGGTGAAGTCCCAAGACTGGAAAAACTCCTTTGTCAGCCTCGGCAAAAAACTGAGATCCATCATCAAATCCTCTAAAGCTATCAACGAAAACAAAATTGCTGCAGATTCTAAAGACAACCATAAGGCATTCTATAGTTATGTCAAGAAGCTACATGGCAATATTCAGATCTGCTCTGAGTTGCAGCATAATGGCAATACATATACAGAACCAACTGATATTGCCAACATATTGGCCCACAGGTTCAGTGCAAACTTTACCCCCCTTTCACCCCCTAAAGGACCTATCACAATACCTGAGGAATGCCAAGTTGTTATTATCACAGCTACACAGGTAATAACCACACTGTCCAAAGCCAGGAATACAGCTTTCATGGGACCTGATAATATCCTTGGCTGTGTTCTACATGAATTACAAAGTAAACTAGCACCACACCCGAGTACCCTGTTCAATAACAGCCTCATTTCAGGCTTTGTTCCTACTGAATGGCGTACTGCTATGGTCATCTCACTTCACAAAGGGGGAGCGACTACAGACCCTGGGAACTACCGCCCCATTAGCCTGATGAGTCTGATATGTAAGGCTATGGAACACATCATCATGGACCTAATAAACAAGGATATAGGAAATCTCCAAACTCTGGACCCCACAGTGTCTGGGTTTGTGAAAGGTAGATCATGTCTGCTCAACCTGATAAGACTTTTTCGAGTCTGTCACCAGAGCTGTGGATGAGGGCAAGGTAGTTCACACAGCCTACCTAGATCTTGCCAAGGCCTTCGACACCATCCCTCACTCAGGATAGGAAGTAGTCCACTAAACACCGAAGGTGTGATGAGAGACCTGGGGCCACAGGTTGACAGCAACCTCTCCTTTGATGACCACATTTCCACTGTAGTCAGAAAGTCCCTCTATGCGGCACATCTCACTACAAAAGGTTTCCCATTCAGGAAGAAAGAGGTCATAATCCCTCTCTACTCATCCCTCATTAGACTTATTATAGAATACAATGCCTCATTTGGTATGTATCCCTCTCTACTCATCCCTCATTAGACTTATTATAGAATACAATGCCTCATTTGGTATGTACACCTCACTAAACACCGACAACAACTGGAAAGGCCACAAAAATACCTCACTAAGAGGATCTTAGGCCTTAGACACATGCCCTATACGGACAGACTCAAAAAACAGCAGCTATACTCTGTCTCATCACCTACTTAGACGTGATCTTTGCTTGACCTACAAAGCCATGTCTGTCCCACAGCTACAAGATATGCTACACCTAAAGAAATCCCAATCCCTCCGTGCCACATGCTCCAGGGGACCTAAACCTCATTACCACAATAAACAGAACATGCTGGAGGGACAGGTTCCTAACCCAGAGACTTCCCATACTCTGGAACAAACTTCCCATTCACGTCAAGCAGAGCACTGCACTGGCCCTCTAAGAGAAATCTTGATGAGTGGATGGGAAATAGGTAGTTCACTCCGGGGATTACTTCAGTGGCCTTGCTTGACAGGGGCACTGGGAACCAACTTTGGGCGGCATGATGCCAGGGAATCTTCTTGGGCTAGGTAGGCTTATACAGGCTCCAGGGTCGTTAGCCAAGTACACACCTATGAATCTAAGGAGGAAATAAAGTTTATCCAACAAAATGTGAGCCAGCAAGTAGAAGGAAAGACTGCTTCTCATTCTTCTAACAATAAGGTTTATACAGAGACTATACCAGTGAAATTTCCAAATGAAAATGTTTGAGATGAAGAATAAAACACAGGAATTGACTAGGAGTCAACAGTACCTTGGACTTGAACCAGAGTCTGGTGTTGGGAGATTGAGATGAAGAAGAAGAAGACAAGCAACTCTAAATTACTGAATACATGGAAGACTATAAAGCATCTTATCACATTTGTGAAATACGGTTTTGCAAGAAAAGGTGGGTAATAAAACACTGGCTTATGTTGACTTTGTTAAACTTGTGGGCAGACTGTAAAGCATCTACTCCATTTTACAACATTAATGACAGAAGGGCACTAAAGGGAGGAACACTAACTGTAAGCAAAACAATTTTTGTTCTTATTAGTATTTCTATAAAACATTTTATGATATAAACTGCAAGTTATATACAGTAAAACAGTTTTGTGTAGTGTACAGTCAAAGGCCTTTACATATGGGGGTGTCTTTCAGTGATTGTTGTACATGTTAAAGTAAACAAGCACTGTTTTAATAGCAAGAAATATAGATTGTACAATACAAGAGAAAAAAAAGGCTGGACAAAAGCAAATTTAAAGTTAATCTGCTGAGAACCTAGGTAGCTGAGTTGAATGCCTAGATTACTATCTTTGGTTTAGGCTGTAAACAGGTGTTTTTGTAAATATGTAGGCTTTAAAAATAAGACAAAATGATGAAAGCCATGAAAATGCTAAGATTCTTACAACTGCAAAGATACTAGTTTGTCTGTTTTCCATTGACAAATGTTCAGTGGAGTTGAAATAGCAGAGGACAGCTGTGCATGCTTTTCAGAGTAAATTTTAAAGACAGATTGTTAAGTCCATTTCCATGGAGACAATCTGCCTGCATATGCAAGCAGTGAAGATTGACAATTCTGAGTATTCTTTGCTGAGGGAAATGCAAATTTAAACATACAATGGCAAGCAGTTCAGTGAAAAAAATTAAGTATGAAATTATGGGAAGTAAGTGAAGAAGTTTGAAATTATGGGAAGTGATTAACAGGTAACAGCCTCCCTACCAGCCTTAATACTTAAATGCAGTTAACAGAACAGTGTATAATTTAGTTTTATTTAAATATAGTGCACACACTTTTTCATAGGGCTAAACATTAAAGTTTTCTGAAAGCATACAAACTGTTTTTCATATCTGGGATGGGAAGAGATAAGAAAAAATAGACAACAATCAATGTAAGTGAGAGCACAGGCTGTAGCATGTGCTTTAGCATGGGTAACCTTAACTTCAGGTTAGACGATGCCTGTAGATGCAGCTGTCAATCTGAGGCAACTGTTCCCTTATGGAAGGTTAAAATTCATGTTTTGAAGATGTACATAGTTTTGTGTGTTTGCGCCAAGTTAATAGGGGATGGGGTGGTTGGACATTGTTTTGTTTGAGGGTTTTCATTAAAACACAAAATCATTAAAATGTGACATAGGTTCAAATGGAGATGAGAAGAAACAGCTATACAAAAGTTCAGCCTGCCAGACATTAGTATATGCATGTTTCACAAAAGCAGATAATACACATTTAAAAAATGTCACTTATAATAGGTAGGAACAATAGTGTTCTACTGTGATGGCTATGCTGTGTATATTACCCTAGGACACGAATGGCATTATAGGTATAAATGAAAAGGAAATATTACTTAATTACACTAAGAAATGCAAAGTGCAAATAGCAATGCTGCAGGGGACATATTTGGAAAGAAATGAGCATGTGAGTTTGACAAAGAAAGGATTTCAGAATGGATATTCAGCAGACTATCAGGCACAGGGGAAAAGAGGAATAATTATGTTAATTGCTAGAGGGGCTCTATGACAGTCCCTACTCCAGGCCCGTAATCAAGCAGCTTCAATCCTAACCACTAACACCTGTGAGGGATGGCCACTAGGAACAAAAATGGATGCACACAGTATTTTCAGATGCATCCCTCTGCACCAAACAATTTCCTTTAAGATCACACCAGGAGCACACACTAGACCTGGGGATGGACTCTCAGTCTCTTTCCAGGCCCCAAACAAGACTCTACACTGACCACTTTGGAGCTCTGTATCCCTGTACCAATTAACTCACACACATACACTGGGATATTTGATTTTCTCACACACACACACACACACACACACACACACACACACACACACACACACACACCTGGGAAAGGCTGGCAAGGATTTACCAGCTGTGCCCCCTCTGCTCAGACTATAAGGTAATTACACTGCCACCAGTCACCTACTCTAAGGCTGTTATAAGGGCACCCAATTATACTGAGTAAAATTAATACTAATACAAATTGTACAGTTTTGGCAAATGCAGCAAGACTTTCGGAGGGTAGCCACAGTGTCACTAAAATAAGCACAAGTACTCTTTAAGATTTAAAAATTATTCTCTAAAAGACCAGCCACAATGAAAGGTATAGAAATATTTAATAATAAATACTAAAATAGAAAACACGAGAATACTGAATATCTAGTTACAATAAACACCAGAATTTCAATCACAGGAGATGCAAAAAAAAATAACACAGTTGGATAGATGCACACAGATGCAGGAAAAACAATACTTAGTTAATCTCACTGTATTTTCCTGACCAGCTAAAGAATTACTGTTCCCTAGTTAAGTTACTTACTTACAGCAAGGCAAGATGATGAGTGTTGAGTTGTTTACTATAGCAAGGCAAGATGAGGTACAGTTGTGTGCAATACCTGTGGGAGATCTTTCCTGTCAGGTTCCGAAAAACAAAGTGCTGCTCTGAGTTTTTCAGAATATCTCTCACTAACATCTCAAAAATCCTTTCAGTGCTCGTTATAGAATGACATCACATCTGGTCACCTGACTCTGGTATAATATACGCCCGAAGCTTTGCTAAGATCTGTACAGCATCTGAAAGCTATTAAATACTTTCAAAAACTTCCATCCTTTCAGGGTGGCAATTAATTCACCACTAAGGACAATACAGTAAGATTCCTAGTTCTGGATTTCCCCAGACATTTTTTGTCTCTGGCTGCAAACAGACCTGTAAGATAAAATCTTTATGGCCTAAATCAACCCATTTAATTTTCAACCTATTTTTCAAAATTAACTGGACTGAGATTAACATCTTCCCTTCCAGAATTCTGTTAAAAAGTATACATTTAATCAATTATAATAATACTGTCTGACATACATGTACATCTCTTTTCTGTCCAGCAGGACCACAGTGGATGTATTTTTAACACAAGCAACTTTACAAATACATTAACACAAGCAGCTGTACAAATCAGTGTGACAGTCAAATGACAAAATTATTTACAAAACTCCAACTAGCTAAGCTGGTATATGTTACACAAGCATTGCCCTACTCTCTCTGGCACAGATGGTACTACCTCATATCATTACAGGCTCCAACAGTGATATACAAAGAAAAAGACAAAAATGGTAGATTTGTGATAGTGAAGGACTATTGGCAAGACAGGGAAATTACAATGACATGTATTTATATTCCACAGAAAAATGCTATTATGGAGCTTAAGAACATTTTGGGAGAAATAATCAACTTACACCAGGGAATATTTACAGGTGGGAATTGGAGTTTGACTTGCAATACGGAGAATGCATCAGGGAAACTACAAGAGACAATATAACAAAAGAAGGTAGATTTCTGAAGAAATTTATGAAAATATTTGGTACAGAAGATGTGAATTCAGTAGCAAGAATGCGGATGAAATTTACATATCATTCCCAAGGTGCAATAACTGGGCTAGACTAGACAGAAACTATATTTTGCAGGAGCATGCACATGTAATTGAAAGCTTTGACATATATCCAATAACTATTTCTGATCATGCACCAATGAAAATGAAGATAAAAATATAAATGATAAAAGCAAGACAGTGGCTCAACCATGTACCTGTTAAACAGAGATGAATTTAATGAATGGACAGTAGAAATTATTCAAGAGTTATTAGGTAAGATAGAAACAGCTTGAGAAGTTGTAGCTAGTGACTGGGATAAAATGAAAATGGAGGTGGAAATAAAACAGAAAGTGATATGGTTGAGAACTAACAGAAATTAGTTAAATGGGCATGCCAATGCTTAAAGTATCACAAAATAAGGGGAATCTCAGAGAACAAGAGGAGGAGCAAATGTAGAGTACTACAAAAAATAAATAAATAAGGGAGGATCTGGAGAATATGCATGAGCTCAGTTAAGCAACTATTTTTGATAACTCCAGACAACAAAAATTTTTAGCACAATGACAGGCTACATAACATTGAAAGGGTTGTTGCTAAACTTGGGGAATCTATAACAATAAAAATAACGAAAGATCCTATAAAAGTTTTAAAGATATTCTGAAAAGTTTATGATAATTTGTTTAAAACAGCGAATTGTGGAACCCAAGAAAGAGTACAAATGGAAACATTTGTGGAAGACAATTATCCCAAGTTTAGAGGCAGATGAGTATCAACAACTAGCAGTTATGATAGGAGGGGATGAGATAAAATGGTGAAATATAATCAATATGGTATTCCTATAAAAGTTTAGAAATTAGGAGGGAAGAAAGTGATAAAGATCTGAAAGATTTTTTTTTTGTTTAACAGTATTTTAAAAGGAGGCAAAGCACTAAAATCTTGAAAGGAAGCTGTAGGGGCTGTGTTACATAAACTGGCAAAGATCCTAGGATTCCAAGATGGCTGCACAGAGTAACATCTTAATTTCAGCTCTCCTAGTGTGAAAACAAACTCAGAAGTGACAGCAGTAAACTCGTACTTTTGGATAAATTTAGTGACTGGCTAGTAAGTGCACTGCCTGGATGCCAGCAAAAAAGAAATTCAAAGAACCTGAAACAAAATCAATCACAAACGGTGAGGAAAAAAACACTGACTGGGAAGAATTCTGCAGCTGTTCAGTAAAAAGCAGTGTAAGCTCCAGCTTTGGTGCAATATATTTTTTTCTCTGGGTTACTGGAAGTCATAAGTCAAATCTACTCAGAGTTTATTAATATAAACAAAACACTGATGGAGTATATCAACTGAAATAAAAGGCTGGAAAAATGGTAGAAGCTTTAAACAGACATTCAGACGAGGTGATAAAACTGAAAAATTTAGAGGTCAAAATTAAGAAAAGGCTGGCTGAATATGAGACTGCTCAAGAAGAGAAGTTTCAAAAAAATAACAGAATTAGAGGACACAGCATGCAGGGAAAACCTGAGATTTTCTGCAGTTCTACAGAAGCTGGACGGAACAGACTGTATTCATTTTATGAAAGCACAAATAAACAACTTGACTGGTATTCCACAGCAGTAGTTATTAACTGGAATGGCACATTATGTGTGTGCTCCAAACTTGCTCATGAGAAAGCAACCTACACCTTTAACAGTAAAGATGCAATCCTATCAGCAGAGGGAGTTGATTCTGAAAAAAACTGTGGCAGAAGGACAAAGTACTAAAAGTGGGAGAGAATAAAGTGTTTGTGGAAAATGATTACTCACTGTACACCAGGCAGAAAAGTAAAATTATTCCACTAATTACTGAATTTCAAGTAGCAGGAGAGAGATTCAAACTGCTGTATACAGCTATTTTAAGAATATTCTTTCCGGGTGGAACAAAACCAGCAACTCAGAAACTGACAAATAAATCTGGGAAAACAAAGCATTAATTATATTTGTGAAACATGACAGAACTAGTAAACCTGGAAATTTTCTTTTTTGACTCTGTTAAATTTGTAAGGAATTCTAAATCATATGCCCTACTTCATGTCATTAATGTTTGGAAGAACATTTAGGACAGGGGAAGAGGAGGGAGAGAGTTAACTAAGTATCTGTTATTAACAGTAGTATTTTAATAATGCATGATATAATCTGCATGCTTTAAAGTAACATTTTCTCATTTATACAGGTGCCCATTTTTTTCCTTCTCTCCTTCTCCTTGTTCAGTTTAAAAAACTGTAGGCACTGCAATGTAAAAATAAAAGAAAAGTCTGGTCAAAAGAACATGACACAAGAAAAACTGATGCATGTGTTCTCATTCTTGCATAAGAGAATGACTGGATTAAGGCCCTTGGTTTGAAATAGTAAGTTTTAAGAAAAAGCAAATAAACAAAGAACATTGAATATAACAATGCTTTCCTCTAGCAAATAAGTGCTTGTAGAAGCAACTCTTGTATCTGGTTCTCGTGTCTCCATGGAAACAATCTGCTAAAGAGCAATAAAAACAGAATACTTATTTCTTTCAATGGTAGGAGATAATGTTTTATGAAAGTATTCAAGTGTTTTCCCAATCTGGGACAGCAATATAAATAAGACAAAATCAGACAGCACTTAGTAGAAGCACAGGCTTGTAGCATGCGCCTTAGCAAGGACAACCTTCCTTTTAGGTTAACCCAAGACTGTACGCATGGGTATCACTTTGTGACAATTGTTTCTATTAGGAAAGTAAAACTTCAGTATTTGAAGATGTACATAGTTTTGTGTGTTAGTACTAAGTTAATAGGTTTTAGAGGTGTATTGGGGTGTATGTTTTTTTTTTTTGTTTTCAATAAAAAAAGAAGTTATGTACTCACCATAATGTTCCATCTGCACTGTTGTTCTTCATTTGTCTTCAACCTGTGAGATATGCACAGACATTGGTGCCGAGCTGACCATATCCAAGCTACGGTGCTGAAACTGAGCTCCTTCCATACCCATAATGCCCCTCTCTCCCTCACTACCTCAGATCGAATAGGTTCCTGACCCAAACCCCTAGAAATAAAGTGAAGTCAACAACCTCTAGAAGAGGAGGCACAGAGAACAGAAGGTCTCCTCTGCCAGGCCAATTACTCATGGAAAGGGGGAAGGAGGGAGGGAAGGTTGAAGACAAACTAAGAACAATGCAGATGGAACATTACAGTGAGTACATATCTTCTTTATCTGACATTGCTGTCTTCATCTGATCTTCAACCAGTGGGACTGAGTCCCCAGCAACTTGAGCCCTGGGTGGGCCTTTAGAAGGATGTTTCGGAGCATGGCGGAACCAAAGGAAGCTCTGCTCCTAGATGAAATATGTAATTTGTAATGGGATATAAAAGTGAGAGACCTAGCCCATGTAGCTGCAGCACATATTTCATCACCTGTACCCTGGAGGAAAAGGGTGATGAAGTAGACACAGGTGGAGTGTGCCTTCACTGCAGAAGAGGAATACCATGCTTATTATAAATAAAAGTGATACATTTCACAATCCAGTTGGCAGTGGTTACCTTGGAAACAGGCAATCCCAATCTGGACTTAGAATATGATATAAACAGCTGATAGGACTTCCTGAAAGATTTGGTTCTGTCTAGACAGAAACAGAGTTATTTTGAAACTCTAGGAAGAGCACAAAGATGAACGACCTGATTAATATTCTCCTCTGAAGTGACCTTGGGCATGAAGGAAGGATTCAGTCTAAGATAAACATGATCTTTGTGAAAAATAAGGTATTGGGGTTGAATGCAAAGCACGTGTAATTCAGAAACCCTCTTAGATGAAGTAGGAGCTACCAATAGAGCCATTTTCCATGACAGAAACTATAAACATCCTGCAGAAGGATCAAAGGAAGATGATACCAGCGCTTGAAGTACAAAGTTTGTCTCAAGGAGGGACTGGGTCCTTAACTGGAAGCCGTAAGAGAAACATTCCTTTCAAAAAGGCCTTGCACAATCTAGAAGCAGTCAGAAAAGTATCCTTTAGTCCAACATGATAAAATAATATGGCAGCTAGTTGAACTTTAACTGTAGAGAAATTATCACCTTGGTTGAAGATACAAGCCAGAAAGTCTAAAACCAAAGGAAAAGAAGCAGTAAAATGAGCCACCAAATTGTGGGATGCCCAAATGGAAAAGTTCTTTCATTTACTAGCATAAATCTTCATGGTGGATAAGTTGTGAGCGGAAAACAATACATGCTTCACAGGAGATGAAAGCCCGGGAACTCTAGCCATCACTGGAACTGCAGAAGCCAAGCTGTGAGCTACAGGCTCTCCAGACCTGAATGATAAATCGCACTCCAGATTGTAAATCAGATCTGGAAATCGATCCAGAATCCAAGGAGGACTGACACTGAGACCAAAGGAGAGGAAACCAAACCTGATGAGTTCAGAAAGGGGCAATGAGGATCACGTGGCACCTCGATATTTTTGCCTTCTGAAAGAATTTCACCATAAGAGGAAGGGGAGAGTAAGCATAAATCAGACTGGGGGGCCAAGCATGAACTAGAGCATCTCTGGTTGTCCCTCCTCTGGGGGGAATCAAGGTGATACAGACACTGGGAACCAACTTCGGGCAGCACAATGCCAGGGCACTTCTATGGGTTAGGCTTGTAAAGGCTCCAGGGCCATTAGCCTGGTACACATCTATGAAACTATGAACCTATAAGACGAAATGGCCCTGCTGAGTTTGTCCATTAGGATGTTGGAACTCCCCAGAATGTGCATTGCAATAAGAAGGCGGCCTGAGGAAATCGTCCATTCCCACAATTTGATGGCCTCTCGACAAAGGGAGGCAAGATCTGGTTCCTCCCTGTTTGTTGATATACCAGACCACTGCCTTGTTGTTTAGCAATCGTTCCTCGGGGAGAAATGAATGTAGTGCCTGCAATGCCAGAAGCACTGCCCTTATCTGCAGAACACTGATGTGTAGATTGGTCTCTAACACCGACCATGGCACTTGAACAGTCCGTCCCAGCCAATGCCCCCCACCCGAGCCGGGAGGCATCCGTGGTGACTGTTGCCACAGGAGCCACGAAAGATCAACCTTCTGCTAAATTCTGAGTAACCACCACAGTAGGGAGGACCTGCAGGTTCTGGACAGCCGAATGGGATGGAACAGGGGCTAGTCCAGGAATGACCAGTGAACTAATAGGGCCCATTGGAGAACCCGTATGTGTAGCCTTGCCAAGGGTAAAAAAACAATGGTTGCTGACAGATCCCAGAGCTTGAAGGATTTGGGCTGGTGACTGCAGAGGCGGTTCTAGAAGAAAACGCACCTGGCTCTGAAGAGACTGAATCCTGTCACTGGTGAGAAAGACCTTCCACAGAGACGTATTCAACAGCACTCTGATGAATTTTCAGGGAACAGAGAGGCTCCAATTTCAATTTGGGAAAATTTATCGTGATGCCCAAGGTTGAGGCTAACTGAAAGAACTGGTCCCTGGCCTGAAGAAGCTGATGCTTGGTGGGTGCAGCTAGAAGCCAGTCATCCAGGTGGGGGAAACCCATATTCCCTACAGCCTGAAATATGCTGAGAGTACTGCTACCACTTTGGTGAACCCTGGTGGCTGTGGTGAGGACAAATGGGAGTACCCTGAACTGCTCCTGACCGGAAGTGTAGGAACCTCCTGTGGCGCTTGTCCATCTTTATGTGATAGTAAGCATCCTGGAGGTCCACCAAGCAGATCCAGTAGTTCTTTGGAGGGTAAAAAAGGATAGATTGAATTGTAACCATCTGAAACTTTGTGTTGCTGACAAACCTGCTCAAGCGGGTGAGATCTAAGATTGGTCTGTGTCTGCCTGTCTTTTTGGGCACCAAAAAGAACCTTGAGTAGATGCCTGATCAGGATAGTCCTGGGGGGATGGGCTGGATGACTTGCTTGTTGAGCAGTGTGGAAATTTCGCGTTTGGCTGCCTCCCTGTGAGCGAGTGGAACATCCTGGAATATCTTTCAGGCCCTTGGTGGGTGAAGAAAGGGTATCAGATAGCCCCTGGAAATTATTCTCAGCACCCACTGATCCGAGGTGATGGCTTCCCAGGCTGATGTATGCACAGAAAAGCGACCCCAACTGCCTCCTGAGTAGGACAGCCGGGCAAAACTTCAGGGTCACTGGAAGGGCCTATCTGAGCGGGAGTCCCACGATCCTTGTCCCTCAAAGCCTTCCTGCGCCTAGGGCAACATCTAAAAGAATCATTCCCCAATCTGCCTCTAGGAGAAGAGTCTGCCTGTGCATCTTGATGGAAAGCCCTGGACTTCTGGAACCACTTCTTACTACTACTTTGACACCTGGAGTAGGAACGCTGAGGAGCAAAAAAGTGGATTCAGACGGCAGACAGGGTCTTACCATCCTTCTCGCATTGGGCTCAAGTATCCATCACAGATGGACCGAACAGGGAAGATCCATCGAATGGTGCATTTGTGAAGGGCGCCTTGAAGGGCTCAGAGAAATCACAAAGCCACATCGAGGTAGGACACATAGTGGCGATGCCTGAACCAGCTGCTCTAGATGCGCCTTCTGTGGTGGGTCTATATTATATTCTCGAAAGCCGACAATGTCTAATCTGACATTGTCGATACGTGAATAGCGAAACTGCAGAACATCGAAGTAAACAGAAATCTCCATAAGGGGAGATTTCCCTTTACTTCAATGTAGTGAGGTCTCAGAGTTGGTATATTTAAGTAGCAGGGAGTGTGGAGGTGCAGCCCCCCACATGGGGGGTGCAGGGGGGGGCCTTGCTCCTCTGCCTACACCATTTAGTTTTTTTTTTAATTTTATTTTTTTTTTCTGAACATTCAATGTTTTAACAGTTCGATCAAATGTCGACCTTTAGTGATTCGAACTGTTAAATATTCAATGTTCTAATATAGACCCTTCTGTGGCATAGTAGAGGACACTCCTAGAGGTGTTAGAAATGGCTTAAGAGTGGCAAGTCTAGAGGAGAAGAAAGTACTTTGGGGTAAACGCAGAAAGCTCCTCATTGAGTGATCTCTGCAGTCTAGTAACATGCTCCATGTAATTCAGAGCCCTCAGTGAGAAGGTCGCTGACCTATAAACACAGTTCCCCAGTCTATCACTCTGGACTCTCTGTCAGGCAGACGAACAGAGGAGCTCTCCTGGGCAAGCTCCTTTTTTGTGGCAGCTGCAACCACCAAGGCATCAACAGGGACACTCCTGCCAGAAAACCCTGTCGTGTGAGGGGCTAAGGACCTTGTCTGAGCGTTTTGGTACTGGTTCTACTGCATCTGGTTCCTTCCACGCCCTGCGGGTAAGGAGGTCTACAAAAAGGACCGCAGTGAGCTCACCCAGGAAGTAAATGGGCCTGGGCAGAATACCTCCAGGATCCCTGACTTATCCAGATTAGGCTTTGGGGCTGACCATCCACTCTTCTGAAGCAGAATCTCCATGGTGTCTCCAAAGGAGACATCATCAGGTGGAGATCAGGGGACAGCCATCACCATCCTCCTAGTCAATGTCTTTGGTGACAGTCTCAGGAGTGGAGTCAATTTGCCTCCTCTTGTACACGTGCCTCCAGTGGACTTCCTCGGGGGGAGATTCTGGGAAGGAACTGGACGTTTGGGCTACAAAAGGAGAGAAATCTGGAGGGTAGGGCCAGGCTGCCGTTGAAGTGGAGGACAGGAGACGTCGGGTCCAGAGTCCAGCTGGAGCTGAAAAGGATCCAGAGGGGGGGAATTGTGGATCTTGACACCAGAGTCAAGACGGCCCTCTCTACCATGTCGAATGCCAATGGAGAGTGGGAGATTGGCGCCACAAGCACCTGCACTGATGCACTCAACGCTGGCAGAGCCGAAACCCCAGAGCCTGTCTGCGCTGACGGGGATGTCGGTGCAAGAGCTGCTCAGCACTAAAGCTCTGAGGGAAAGGGAAGGCACCGAAACCCTCGACGTTGATGCCAAACCCTCGGACCGGTGCCAAGCAGAGTATGACTCCGAGAGCCCTCCAGTACCAAAGAAAAAGGAGCAGAGGAACTCAAGGCCATGGTCGGTGAAAAAAACAAAAACTTCGTCAGCCCCTCGGCGCCGGCAACTCTGATACCCAAAGGTCCCGAAGCCCTGGGGCTCAGGAAATGACGACACCCAGTAAGGGAAAGGGAAGGACCCCCCACTCCCAGTGGGGAAGGGGCGGGAAGGACATCCCGCTGGATCTGAGCCCGCAGAAATCATCTCATCAGGCAGTCCACTTCTCTTTCAGATAAATTATGGGACAACCTGGCAGAGGAAGGTACAGATGCAGCCCTGGAGTGCTGCCTGGCTGAGGCCAAATCTGGGGTCTCAGGAGAGAACCTAGGCTGAGGGGAAGATAAGCTAGGCCTAATCTTAGGAGAAGGTTCACCAGCAGCAGGAAAAGATTCCGCAAGTCTTCGCTTCTCCAGGGGCCTGTTGTTGACTTTAGATTTCTCGCTCTCCTCTCTGTTGGCTATCCTGTCCATGTCTCTGCTTTTATTCTCGGGTGAATAAACAGGAGGTTGAGTCCTGCGTCTGCACCAGATGAACTGGGTAACAAACCCTTTAGAGTCAACTTGCTGCATTTGTTGGTGAAGGTACAGAACGTAAACCCCGAACAAATACAGCATCCAGTGTCTAGGTGAGGGACACCTAAACACACTACACACAGCATATGACCATCTGTGGGTGGGAGTTTATGCCCAACACCCAGTGCATTTTTTAAATCCCACACCCTTCTTGGACTTGTCTGATTTATCAGCCATGACAGAAAGACAGGAAAAGGGAAACTGACCAGAACAGATTTAAAGATATAAATTTTGCTCTCTACGAAGAACGTGAAGGGTAGGGAAAAGTTTTTAAACAGTACCAGAGTACAAAGATTCTCAACAATTAGCTAAAAACTTGCAACAAAGATAAAGCTCAGACGACTCGCTTGTAGCTGGAATGGTGCCAAACAAGATCTGGGGTAGTGAGGGACATTATGGGTAGGGGAGGAGCTCAGATTTGGCACTGAAGCTTGGATATGGCTGGCGCAGCAGCGATGTCGGTGCTAATCCTGCAGGTTGAAGATCAAATGAAGACAACAATCTCAGATCAAAAGTTTTACAAGATGTGACATAGCCTCAAATGGATATAACAAGAAACAACTGTACAGAAGATCAACCCGCCAAACGTTAGTGTATGCACATAACACAAAAGCTGGAGCTAGATACTTAAAAAAGCTGTTGCACATAAAAAGGTGGAAATGATAACAATGACGCTTACTATATTATCTGTAAATGTAAATGGTCTCACAGATGTACACAAAACAGAAAAAATGTAGACTGCAAATAGCTATACTACAGGAGACACATTCAGAAAGAAGTGAACATGAGAATTTGACAAAGAAAGGTTTTCAACACGGCTGTTCGGCGAATACCTGGGACAAAGGAAAAAGTAGTACTTATGTTAACTGCAAGAGGCATTCCAATAGTGATAGGAGAGGATTAAAAAAAAAAAAAAAAAAGATAACAATGGTAGATTTGTAGTACTAAGGGGCTACTGGCAAGGGAAGAGGATTTCACTGGCATGTACTTATATTCCACCTTAAACTGCTACAATGGAGCTTAAGAAACTTCTGGGAGAAATAATCAGCTTTCAACAAGGAATATTTCTTACAGGTGGGGTTCTGGAATATGATTTGCAGCAGTGAAGATATCTGGGGCAAGAAGTAAAAACATAACAAAAGAGGGTAGATTTGTGAATAAATTTACGAAAATATTTTGCATGGAAGATATGAATTCAATAGTAGGCATTCAGAGTGAATTTACATATTACTCCCCAAGGTACAAAAACTGGGCTTGGCTAGACAGAACTTGCATTTCACACGAACACGTGCATTTAACTGTAAGTTTTGGCATGCATCCAATAACTATTTCAGATCATGCGCCAATAATAACTAAAATAAAAATGCAGGGTAATGAAATAAAAATGATACACTGGTGCCTTTGAAAAGAAAGGAATTTAAGGAATGTGTGGTGGAAATTATTTCGGAGTTATTAGAGAATATAGAAATTTCTTCTGAAAATATAGCTAGGGAGTGGAATAAAATTAAAGTGGAGTTTAAAAATAGGGTGGAATTAAAAGACAAAGAGATATGTTTAAGAAGTAACTAGAATTACTTGGAGGGACTGACAAATGTTAAAGTACTGCAAAATAGGGGAAATCTCACAGAAGAAGAGGAGGAGCATTTGCAGAATGCTAAACAGAAAATCAGGGATTACCTCAATAATAAACATGCATTTAGAAAGATTGCTGTTAAGCAACTGTTTTTGTTAACTCCAGAGCACAAAAATGTTTAGCACTACGACTCCGGTAACAGAAAGTAGAAAGGGTTGTTGCCAAGCCTAGGGAGCCTAAACCAAGTAAAGTACCAATGCAAAGGTACCACAAATATTTCAGAAATTTTATGCAAGTCTGTATAAAGCAGAGAAATATGGAAATCAAGAAAAAAGTACAAATGGAAATGTTTATGGAAGAATTAAATATGCCAAGGTTAGAAGAAGATAAGGTTCAATTACTAAGAGGGCAGGAAGAGATTGGATAAAAATGGTGATGTATAACCAATCCACAGGAAAGTCCCCAGAATAGGTGGTATTCCTGTGGAAGTTTGGAAGCCAAGAAGGAAAAACTGATAAAGATCTGGAAGGTTTTGTTTAACAGTATTTTAGGAGGAGGAGAAGGACCAACATACTAGAAGAAAGCAGTGGCGGCTGTAACACCTTGAAGAGGGTTAAACACTCATCAGATCCAGAGTGGCACAGGCCCATTTCAATTCTAAACCATGGTTATAAAATGTTCATGTCTATAATGGCAAAGATAATGTGGTTTTGTGGAGGGGAGGTAAACATTTGGCAGCATTAACAGAACACTGACGATCCAGAGGGAAGCAAAATGTAAGAAAATGCCACTGTTGTTGGTGGGTCTTGATGTTGAGAAAGCATCTGACAGAATAAGCTGGGACTTCATGAGCAGGGCAGTGGAAGCATTTCCATTTCCTGATAAAATTATAAGGTCAATTAAAGAATGTATGAGGGATCGGAGGTGAAAATTAAAGTGGGTGGGTTCCTCTTTGATAAGTTCTGTTTGAGCACAGGAACCAGGCAGGGGTGTCATCTTTCTCCTTTGTTATTTAGATTACATTTAGAACCACTGGCAAAGAAAATTCAAGGATGAAATTGGTATGATAGTCAAGAAAAGCTGGATCTATTTGCAGAGGATATTATGTTATAACTGATAAAACCAGAAAAGAACATTTCAGCATTGTGGAACATTTTAAGGCTGTTTCAATCTTTTTGGGATACAAAATTAATGAAGCTAAAACAATGGCAATATCTGTAAATTATGTACACAACTCAAATTGGTTCAGCAATATCCATACTTATTGGGACACAAAATGTTCTTAGGAATATGGATTAAAAGGGATTCTTGTGCGTCAGCTAAGGATATGTAGGAAGAGACTAAACAAAAGATGATACAAAAACTGAGAAATTGAAAGCACTGTTACATGGATATGCATAGCAAGATGCAAGCAGTTAAAATGTTTTTAGTCCCTTTAGTTTTATACACAGGTCAGGCATATTTTTATCAGCCAAAGGGGAAGCTGTGGATTGTAATTGATAAAGAGTTGAAGGATATTATCTGAGACTGGGAAGACAGCAAGCGTCAAGTGGGATAAGATGATTCTTACAACAAAACAAGGCAGTTTGGGATTACCCAATTTGAATGGGTATTTCAGAGCTACACAGTTAAGGCTCCTATACATAGCACAGGCAAAAACCTATAACTGAAAATGGAAAGGAATGATGATAAAACAGGAAGGAAGCTCAAGAAACAAAGACAGGCTGGGATTGTTGATGCATAAAGTAAGAAAGCATTCTAAGAACTAAGTCAACACAGGAATGGAGAAAGGACATTTTGCTGATAGGGATGACTGCAATTGACTATACAGACAATAGGCAAGAGGGGGCTAGAATTTACTGAAGAAAACTGGCAAAAGGATCAAGGTATTAGATAGGGAAAGGTGATAGAATGGGAAGAGGTCAAGAATATATTTGGACTGCAGGCTAGAGACTGCCCCCCTTCTCAAGGGTTGATACCAGGGTATAGGCAAAGAAAAAGAAACGGGAGGATCCTAAGCAAAAGACCAGAACTGGTAGAGTCTTTAGTAGAATCTAGAACAGAAAAGGAATAAATAGTACAGAATATAAGATATTGCATGCCAACTGTAAGAATCAATCAGATGAGGTTAGAAAGAATTGGGAAGAGAGACTGGAAAAGCAATTCATAAAGAAACAATGGAGGATATATGTATGTCTCCCAACCATGCAACAAAGTTTATAAGATTTAGCAGCTTTGCTTGGAAGTATTTACATAGGTATTTTTATACCCCAAGTAGACTCCAGAGAATTTTTCCTTAGGTAGATAGCAAATGTTGGAGGTGTAATGGGGAAGAAAGAGGTAAATGGCAACATATTTTCTGGGACTGTAATGAGTTGACAGCATTCAAAGATTCCCTGCAGACGACCATGTCAGAGATACTGGGTGAGCAAATTGGTGTAACTAAGGTAATGATATTTTTGGGAGGTTGGCATAATGGTTAAGGTCTTTACCTTACAGTTTACAAGCTTCAGGGTTTGATTCTTACATGGGATAACTGGCTAGCCTTAAAATGGCCACAAGGGGCAATTAGCCAAGTACTAATCTATGAACCTATGATACAGAATCAGAATTGCCTAGACTTAGTAAGGTCTTGCTGAGTCTAATTATGGTGGCTGCCAAAACAGCAAACAGAACATGGAAATCAAAGTATAAACCATCTGTACTAGAAGTAGTGAATATAATAACAGAGATAGAACTGGAATTGAGATCTTTAGAAAAGGGTTGGAGCAAATTACATAGAAAAAACAAAAATTATGGGAACAATACATGCAATAGAGGAATGAGGTTTAAAAGAAGGCAGGATTTGAATGAACTATGTAATGTCGGAATGTCAATGACTAGACATTTAAGTGATGTATAATATTTGCAACTAAAGTCAATGTGGTTTGTGATGTATAATGTTTGCCACTAAAATTACATCAATATGGTTTGTTTTCATTTATAAAAATGCATGATTGCCTATGTCATGCGTGATAATTTAATAAAGACATTTCTTGTTTAAAAAAAAAGATGGCAAAGGTCCTTCAGACCCAGCTTCATATAGACCCATTTCAATTTTAAAACATGATTATAAAGTGTTTATGTCTATATTAGATAAAAGAATGGCAAAGGTGCTGCCAAAATTGATAGACATGGATCAGTGCATTTTTGTGGAGGGGAGGCAAACACTTGACATCATTAATAGAACAACAATCCAGAGGGAAGCAGAATGTAAGAAAATACCTCTGTTGTTGGTTTGTCTTGCTGCAGAGAAAGCATTTGACAGAGTAAGATGGTATTTTATGAGTAGGCCACTGGAATAATTTGCATTCATTGATACAATAATAAGGTTAATCAGATGGATATATGAAGGATCAGAGGCAAGAATTAAAGTGGGAGAGTTCCTCTCAGATAAACTTTGAACAGAAGAACCAAGTAGGATTGTCTTCTTCCCCCTTTGTTATTTGATTTATATTTAGAGCCATTGGCAAAGAAGATAAAGGACTCAGAAATACAAGGGTATACTTTGTATGGTAATAACAGAAGTTGGCTTTATTTGTAGATGTTACTGTTTTGTCTGATAAATCCAGAAAAGGACAGGTCAATGTTGTGGAACATTTTGAGACAGTTTCAATTTTTTTCTAGATATAAAATGAATGAAGATATAACAAAGGCAATTGCAGTAAATTGTGTAACCACACAAAAATTGGTTCAGTAGGACTCATACTTATGGGGACATAAGATTAAGTATTTAGCAGTATGGATTAAAAAGGCTTCTGTTATGGCAGATAAGGATATGATGGAAAAGAGACTAAACAAAAGATAATACAACTGTGAAACTGAAAACTGTTATTTATGAATATGGATGGTAAGATACAAGCGGTGAAAATGTTTTTAGTCCCTTTAGTCTTGTATACTGGTTAGGCATACTTTTATCAACCAGAGGTGAAGTTGTGGACAACAGTTAATAAAGAATTGAAGCAATTTATCTGGGAGGAAAAAAAAAGGCAAGAGTTAAGTGGGATACGTTGATTCTGCCACTAGAACAAGGTGCTTTAGGTTTACCTGATCTGAAGGGATATAGAGCTACAAATTTAAGGCTCATATACATAACACAAGCTGAAGGTTATAATTCAAAGTGGAAAGGGATGATGATGATGAAGCAAGGGGGATGTTCAAAAAATAGAGAGTATGACTTTGGATACAGATCCGTAAGGAGAATAACAACAACCATATTTAGTTATTTATTTATTGACATTTGGTGAACAGGAAAGTCTGATTGCGTCAGGAACCCATTTTCAATGGAGGGCTGGGGAGAAAAGTTCCACAAAAATACAGACATTATCAAATTTTACAGTTATGTTTTTACTTGACATACAACTATAGGAATAATACAGTTTAACGTGTGTACATTTATGTACAGTTACAGACATAATACAATTTAATATGTGGGTAGATACATTTACATTCAAGAGTTCAGCCTAAGATTCTAGGAAGAAATATACATTACTAAAGGGGAGATTAAGTCACTGTGAGTTTATAGGTGATAGAGTAGGAAGTTGAAGTATGGGTTGTAAGACAGCAGTAGCATGGTAGTCAAGGATAGTAGTATATGAATGGTTGGAAAGAGTTGATGTTAGATGAAGATGGTGAGCAGGGGTATGTGCTGTATGAAATACAGGAGTATAGAGTCACAAGATTCATTAAGGAGAAGAGGATGTTTTGAAAGTGGATTATGAAAGCTGGGAAGATGAAGAAGAAAGCAGATACAGGGTGAAAGTATACGCAGGAGAGTAGGAGATTGGGAGGAAAGGAGTGGTAGCAGGAGTAAGAAACAGGTGGTCTCTACAAGACTGTAAAGAGACAGGAGTTTAGTGCATTAGTTATTAGTTAAGGAGCGAAGACAAATAGGAGTCCTAAAAAGGTGATTTTTACAGATTATTATATTCATAAAGTAGCAGAATGCATTCTAAGAACTATGACAACATGAGAATGGAGATTCTGTCAATGGGGATGACAGCAAGTATGGGTAAGGAAAATAGACAAGGGGGGGGGCTAGAATTTACTGAAAAAACTGACAAAGGAACTGAGATACTGGGAGCAAATAACTCAAGCAGGAAAGTTAACAAAGTGGGATGAAGCCAAGAAGACATTTGGATTGCAGGACAGACTGCCACCCTTGCCAGGGCTTGCTCTCAGAGTACAGGCAAAGAGAAATACAACTGCAAGTGAAAAACTTGCTTTGGTAGAGTTTGTAGATGACTCTAGAACAGAAGCAGCTGTTTAGTTAGTTGGGCATATGAATTACTGCATGATAACTGTAAGAATCAATCACTGGGGGGTCAGAAAAGATTGAGAACAGAGACTGGAAAAGCACATTACAAGGGAATGAGAGGAGATATGTATGGCTCAAACACAGCAACAATCTCCAGAAGGTTTACGATTTTTGCTTGGAAGTGTTTGCACAGGTATTTTATATCCAAAACAGACTTCAAAGAATTTTTCATCAAATAGCTATCAAATGCTGGAGGTGTGATGGAGAAAAAAAGAGGCAACTGAAAACGGATGTTTTTACAGTGTAATGAGTTGACAAATTTTAAAAAATCCCTACAGAGTACTCTGATAGAAATATTGGGTGAGCAAACGGCTGTAAGGAAATGATTCCTTTGAGCTGGAAAACAGGATCTGAGCTGTCTAGACACAGTATGTTTTACCCCATAGAAACAAGGCCAAAGTGCTACACATGAAAACTGTACTGCATTTCTGCAATATTTTTTGCCGGTTGCTTGAGTTCCAGTTAACTGAGAGTTTACATGGAAAAATGTTAAAATGGTTTGTTTTCTTTTCTGTTAATGTATGTTTGCCTGTGTCTTAAGTCATAATTTAGTAAAGGTGTTTAAAAAATAAAGTCCAAAGGTATAATCATGCCCAATCATAAACAAGGAACATTACTGAGCATGCATTTTGATTGCTTAAGGTATACTTTCATTGTCCCGACTTACTGCAGCTTTTCCTCTGCCATGGAGGTTTAAAGCTCAGGATTCATGTCAATCATAGGACCTTTCATGGAGAGTCTTCAGTGTTAAGACACTGCAGTATGACCCTGACATGTACAAAAATATTTTTAGTGTGTGCAGTGTTACATAATGTCATACTTAGGAGGCCGTTACTGCTTGGTGGGCACTTGTAGTGGCAGTAACCCACAGCACACAAGGTAGTAGAGGCTGAGTCAGACGAGGGGTCAGTGAAGGAGCCTGCAGCATGTGATGATCGTGCCAGAGTAAGACAGGTGCAGTATGCCGTGGCAGTTTCAAAGAGGCAGTCACTTGCACATAGATTCAGACCACAGTAGACACAAGTTAAGCAGATATACTACAGCAAAACTGATGCATGCAAAACCAACACCAAGCTGTGCCTACCCATGCACAGGCTGATAACACACTGTGGATTAGACATAGGCAACCTAAGTAACAATGTACAAAGGACAGGGCATAGCTATCATCATCTGTACAGGTGGGAAAAAGACTGCATATGTGGATATCTTTCACAGGAAATGTGTGAGTGCTGAAAATTATTAAAGTAAAATAAACTGTTGTGAGTAGAGCCTTTCAGTGTGTGTGTGTGTGTGTGTGTGTGTGTGTGTGTGTGTGTGTGTGTGTGTGTGTGTGTGTGTGTGTGTGTGCATGCGCGCAGGGGTGGCTTAATGTAAAAGACTTAGAGAAGGGACAGTGTCAGTGGAAGTGCATGCTTGTGTGTGTATATGAGTGTGAAATACTGTGGGTTATGGTAGTGTGAATGTGTGTCTGCTGAGACACACTCGGCATTATTTTTATTTCAAGTTGTTGCTTTCATTCTATTTTGAGTATATTGCCAACTTTCTTATGAAAAATTTATCTCACAATTTCTTCCACAGAGGCACAGATGCGTACACATCGCAATGCATGCTGTGATACAACACATCAACTACATAAATGTGTTTGTTATGTACATCCACCTACTACCACCAGCCACCATCTTCCTGCAAAGCATGAAGCAATAAAGACTTGGAATCCACACAGCAAATAAGCAATACACTACTACAGAGTTGCCAAACCTAATAGGGAACTCTGACAGCCACATGTGACTGGAGAGGTTACCTGCTCAATGGGGAAAGGAAGAAGAAAACACCTGACTTACTGATGAAAATCCACTTTGTAGAACAAATGGTATTTATAGGAAGACATCTATTACTATCTGTGTCTGACACTGAAGACCCTCCATGAAAGGTCCTATGACTGACATGAATCCTGAGCATTAAACCATCGTGGCAGGGAAAGGCCACAATGGGTCAAAATGAAACACACAAATCACTTGAGCTGAGTGCATCCTTAGTGAGAGAACGACCGACACATACTCTCCCTCCCTCTCTGATAGTACAACCCCCCCCCCCGCCCTGAAGAAAAAAAGGGAAGTATGAACTGGTTCAAGGGTACAATTAAAACTGCCTTTCAAGCAGAAGTGGTACTGTGGTGGGGGCACCTGGAAAGTGTTTCAAGCAGATACCCCTACCTGAAGGCCTGAACCTCCACAATTACTTTGCAGAAGTGGAGCTACTAGGAATAGGGTTTAGCACAAGGATGAACTTTCCAGAAGAAATAGATCCCATAAGGAACAGGGAAGCATTTCAAACTAAGTACAAGCCCTCAGAAAGGAAGGGGGATTCAGCACTGCCAACCAAATCACTTGACCAACCAAATGTAGGCCTTAAACCTGCCCTCTGTTGGGAACAGTGGACTGGAAACTGCCCAAAAACCAGATGAAAAGAATGGTTCAAACAAACAAGGATCTAAAACAAAATGACATTTAACTGACAAACTGAGGTTGTACAAGATACCACTTGGGAAAGCTGTTTCCCACCTGGAAGCGACACCCTTAGCCAAGATATAGGTTTATTTCTGTGTCTCCATAGGTCTGAAATCCCAAATCCTTTCTCTATTTGTCATCAAGATGTGCTACAAATGATGGTTACCTGTGACCCTAAACTCTACGAGACATGGAAATGACAAAAACCACTGAAAAAACTGTACAGAAACACTCTAAACCATGAGAGAAAGAAAGAAAACAGATATTTTATGCCACTCCCATACCAGCTGAGCAAGTAAAACAAGAGGACCATGATTCTCCTAATGGAGAAAAAGTCAATCTATATACAGCCCTACCTTTGGCAAGAGAGTCTAAATAACAATACAATCTCTGCAGCTGCATTTCCAGAAAAGGATTGGAACAGCAAATGAACCATTATCAATGTAACTATAAATACTAATGACAGCTGCTAGCAGTAGGAAGGCAACAACTATGGCAACAACAACTCCCTGAAAGTCAGAATGACCTCATGCCTTCTTGCCTGATAAGTTATCGCATTACAAACAGGGTGCCAGGCTGAAACAGGCAATGCCCCAAAAAAACCTAATCTCCATTACCAAAAGGACCAGGAGCCCCGCCCTCACTTCCAGCTTATCAAAAGCATATTTACATAGGGGTAAAACACAAACATAGATCCAAAAGGGATCCTAACTAAGCTAGCCATATGCACAAAGATTAGTAATGGCAATAATAAAGGCCATGGAATGGGTGGACTGACCATCCAGAGTCTGGTAGAAAATTGTCCACTACTGCTCTGTCCCATTCCTGGGTTTAGTGCCTGTCATGTCTTCAGCTGTACTCGCAATTGTGGGGGAGTATCAGTGTTTATCAAGGATATCATCACCTCACAACAGATTCCTCAGAACAACAAATTTGAATTCCTAGCTGCCTAAATCACTCCAAACAAGATTACTCATGACTTTCTAACTAGCTACAGAACACCCTCTATGCCCTCTTCTAATCATGATGGCTATCTCAACACCTTACATGAAATTCTTAATAAACCCAACACTGTTTTACTGAGAAATATCCATCAATAAACTAGATGACGTACATTGCCAGTGGCTGGGTATGCCCAACACTTCGGTGACATTACCAGTGCTAACCCCCTTGAACAATAATTAACCATCCTACAAAGTGCCCTAGTACGTACTCTTGATCATGTCCTCACAAATATGGCCAGTGCTAGCATACCTCCATATATTACCTTTCCTTGTTAAAGCAGACCATAAACAGTGGCCCTTAACTTTAAAACTGGTGGTACTTCCCTGCAAATACCTCTGAGTTTAAGGACTTCACAAAAGTAAACTTTCTTTAGTTATCTGATTACCTAAATAAATTCTCCTGCCATCCTTCTCTAACAGATAGAATTGTAAATGGTCACTACCCATGTCTCTGAGTTCTACGGTCACTTAAGTAGTTATATTGATAAGGCAGTCCCTATACACCCCAACTATAACAAGCAATGTAAAAACAGCCCCCTTTGGTTGAATATCCATACAAACAAATCATACAAAAAGTAGAAGAAATTGCTTATAAGTCTCAGTCTAGCTAACTTTTTATAAATAGCTTTATTAAATTATCATTTAAGATGTAGACAAGCCTACATTAACAAAAAAGAAAAAGAATATTACCATTTTTCCATTTACATACTGTCTTTTCTTTCTTTTAACTATCATCAGCCAAACATTACATAAACTGCTGAATTTCTACCTTTCCTTAAACCTCAATCCTTCTCCCCATGAACAATATTCAGCATGTATTGTTCCCACGATTTCCATTTATTTCTATGTAATTTGCTCCTTACCTTTTTTAAAGATCCACTTTCCAGTTCTTTTTTCTCTTTTATAACATTCAATACTACAAATTACAGCTGGTTTAGACTTCAATTTCTATTTTCTAGTAGTTATTTTCGGCAGACAAGAGAATCAAACTTAATATATTTATTTATTTTTATTTGACATTTGTTGACCAGGAAAGCCCAACTGAGCCAGAGGACTTTTTAAGTGGAGGTCCAGGGAGAAAAGCTCCACAAGAGTACATAAAAATATCCATGAAAGTACATACAAAGTTTACAAAAGTAACAACTAATGATTACACTACAGATAAAATATAGTAAGGAATACATTAAAGTAAATAATAAAGTTTATGCTGTTAATTATCAAATAAATAGTAAATAAAATAAAGTAAATATGCAGCCAGTTACTTCTTTCTTCCCCATCACACCTCCAACATTTGTTACCTACATGAAGAAAAATTCTTTGAAGTCTGCCTGTGGCATAAAAATACCTATGCAAACACTTTGAAGTAAAGATCCTAAACCTTCTGGACTTTGTTGCTTACTTAGGAGCCATACACATGCCCTCTCATTGTTCTCCTGTAAAGTGTTTTTCCAGTCTCTCTTATTAATCTTTTCTAATCTACTCTGATTCTTACAGTTATCGTGCAATATTGTATATACTCTACTAACTATCCCTGTTTAAACAGCAACTTCTGTTTTAGATTCAACTAAAACCAAACTACAGCAAGTCTTTCACTTAGATTTCCAAATCTCCTTCTCTTTGCCTATACTCTGATATCAAACCCTAACAAGAAAGGCAGTATCTAGTCTGCCGTCCAAACATTTTCTTGCCCTCGTTTCACTATCACCTTTCCCTCTCAAGTTATTTGATCCCAATACTTTGGTTCATTTGCCAGTTTTTTCCAGTAAATTCCATCCCCTCTTGCCTATTTCATGTACACCTACTTGCAGCAATCCCTACTGAGAAAAATCTTTCTCCATTCTAGATTTGGCTCACTTTTTACAATACCGTCTGCAACTTTATGAATATAACATTCTGTATGGTTATTATTCTCCTTACGGATCTCCATACAAAATTCCCTGCTCTATTTCTTGAACTCTTCCTCCTACTTCATTATCATCCCTTTTCATTTTAAATAACTTTCTGCTTGTGTTTTATATATATATATATATATATATAGCTATCAGTCTTAATCCATTCTTAAGTGTGCTACTGTAACCCCCCACCAAAAAAAAACTTTCTGAATGTACTATTATAAATTATACCATGATCCCCCCAAAACGCGCACGCTGATTGGCCAGCGTGCGTTTGTTGTAATCGAGATACTAATGATAAAAAAGTCCGCCGCCCGGACTTTTTCCATTAGTTAACTTATAAAAACATAAATTAAGCTATGTTAAATGGGTTTAACATTACGAGAAAACAAAAACTGGAGATCGTTGCTGTTTTTTTTATTTTAAACCTGTTGAATCATGTTAAACCCATTTTAACAAAATTTAAAAGATCTCCGTTGCTTTTTGAAATGTCAAGCTATGTTAAATTTGAGTAATAATTTAGAACAATAGCTTTAAATAAGAAAGACAAAAATAAAAATAAATTTATTTATTATGTTATTATTTTTTAAACATCGTTTAACATAAACACAGAGATCTTGCGGGAGCGTTGCTTTTGCCTTTGCTTCTGATGCTGCTGTTGCGCTACAGCGCATCACCGCGCACCAATGTAGGCACATCTGCGGAAGGGCAGTAAACAGGACATATACTATGCCATTATTAAAGAAAGTAATACAGGCTTTGTTATATTATGCAATAATATAAGAAAATAATAGTTTTTGGTGGCTTCTGGTAATGCAATATTAAATTTTACTGGTGTTGTGGTTGGTCATTCCCTCGGGCCCGGCCGGGGTTGCGATCGCCCGCTTGCACCACTTATTAAACCACGTCATAATAACTGCCTGTTGCTGCCTTAATGCTTACCCTAGAATATCTGCTTTTCTCTTTTCCTAGTTGAACTTTACATTTACCTACACTAATAAAATGCAGCTCCTGAATAATGGTGTCTACAGGATTGCAATTGGAAAACACAACAAACATTGTTTCTCCCAGCAATTAATCACAGCAGATTACACACACAAAAAGCATTTGCTAAGCTTTCTCTTACAGTGCTGTGTAATTAAGCAATTCACCATTTTGGTGTAGCCATAGGACTGTTTTCTGCTTGAGTGTTTGCCTCCTTCCCCTGTAACTAAAGTACACTGAACTCTTACATTGGTCTCTCTGACCCTAATTTTTACAGGTATAATTTATACCTTTCTGGCTTTCTAACACTCAAAACATAGATTTCTGTTGAAAGTTTTACTTACTTGTCTGACATTTGAACAAGTAACCCTTGTAATAATCCTCAGAATTGTACACTGTTGGTCTGTCTTTCCTGCTAAACATAAGTAAAATTAAAGTGCTAAGTGCAAGTAACATTACAGTGCTGATTGCAAGCCCTTACACATTCAACTTACCTCTGGTGTGGTGTCAGTCAATCAAGGTATTCCTCTAACCACTCCTACTGCCTCCCCCCCTTTCCTCATACAGGTTAAACTGCAACGACTTAGTACAGGCATCATTTTCAAATCTAGGTGCTTAGGATTTCCCTCTCTCTTCCCAACTTGGCTGACCTGGTGTGACTCAGTGTAAGTTTCTTCATAGTATGGAATTTTACTGTTTTTTTTTTTTTTTTGTGTGTAACTGAAAGACCTGATGCTAAATTCTGATTCTGCACAGACTGTTCTATTTTTGTTTCAGAAGCTCTATAAGTAGCCAGGGATGTTATTGAATCTCTGTGGTAATATTTGTGTTTAAACTGAACCTGTACCTAGAGAAAGTGTATAATAAAAGCTACTACTTACTGCATATGTTTTTAATGTTTAAATTGCACACGCACACTGAAGAAGTGCTTTTATGACCTGAATAACTTGTGCTAGCTTTACCTGAATTGCCTTTACTGACAATTTTCCAGTTTTACAATTGTGAACAATTGATTTAGTTTTACTGGTACATCTTTACAATCTGACAAGTGTTTTGTTTATTGCATTGCTCTCTTGCTAAGGTTTCTTAGCTATCAATCTTAATCTATTCTGAAGTGTGCTACTGTAAGCCCCCCCCCAAAAAAAAACTTTCTGAATGTAGTACTATAAATTAACTGCCTGTTGCTGCCTTAATGCTTACCCTAGAATCTCTGCTTTTCTCTTTTCCTAGTTGAACTTCACATTTACCTATACTAAAACTGCAGCTCCTGAATAACGGTGTCTACAGGATTGCAATTGGAAAACACAACAAACATTGTTTCTCCCAGCAATTAATCAGAGTAGGTTACACACACAAAAAGCATTTGTTAAGCTTTCTCTTACAGTGCTGTGTAATTAAGCAAGTCACCATTTTGGTCAGCCATAGGGCTCTTTTCTACTTGAGTGTTTGCCTCTTTCCCCTGTAACTAAAGTACACTGAGGCAGGTTGGGAGGGTGGCTTAATGGCTAGGGTGCTTGCCTTACAAACACAAGTTGCAGGGTTTGAGTCTCACAAGGGATAATTGGCTAAGCTTAAAATGGCTCGCAAGGGCAGTTAGCTTAGTACTAAACTATGAACTATGAACCTGACTCTTACATTTGTCTCTCTGACCCTAATTTTTACAGGTATAATTTATACTTTTCTGGCTTTCTAACTCTCAAGACATAGATTACTGTTGAAAGTTTTACTTACTTGTCTGACATTTGAACAAGTAACCCTTGTAATAATCCTCAGAACTGTATACTGTTGGTCTGTCTTTCCTGCTAAACATAAGTAAAATTAAAGTGCTGAGTGCAAGTAACATTACAGTGCTGAGTGCAGATTGTAGGCCCTCACATTCAACTTACCTCTGGTGTGGTGTCAGTCAATCAAGGTATTCCTCTAACCACTTCTACTGCCTCCCCCCCACCCCCTTTCCTCATACAGGTTAAACTGCTACAACTTAATACAGGCATTGGTTCATCCCTGCTACGCTTGCCCTCGCTTTGCTCGGGTTTGCTTCGCACCCCCTCCCTGCCCCTAAATTCCTCCCACCCCTGGTGCTGCTACATTTATTGGTACTAGACCACACCCCACTTTTTTAAACCAATCAGTAACAACTTGTCACTCAACAGCAGCAATCTCAACCGGATACCACTAGTCCTCCAACTCTACTATTCATTTTGCCTAAGTGCAAATACCATTCAGTAGGTATGCTATCACCCAAAATAGTCTTATTAACTCTACTTCTACCCCTTTTACTCATCCCATATCTCTTAACAGCCTACGAATATCAGGATCACTCAGGTTACCTCTACCCTAAATTCCAAACATCCATCCCATCTACAACAGATAATAAGAATGCACCCTTATTCACTCCCCTCATACTTACCTCCTTAACCCCTAAATACTACCACCTTACTAGACCTAGTTACATTAGTCATAAAACTAGACACTATTACAAAACTTTATTCAAAATCTTAAAACTCATACTCAGGATACACTACAACCTCACAAAGGCTGGTGACATCCACCCAAACCCTGGTCCATCCTCACCTGTTGGCCCTAATCCCCTACTATATCCCCTACCTCTGTAGCTCCAACAAACAGACCTCCTAGCTCACTGCTGGCCTGCCATCTAAACATTAGGAGCATAAATAACAAAACTCAGCACCTGCATGCCCTCTTAGCTGTTCATTCCCCAGATATATTATGCCTAACAGAAACGTGGCTGAAGCCTGCCACCAAGGACCATGTGATTCTGCCAACAGGGTATAGTATGTTTTGACTACACTGCACCACCAGAAAGGGTGGTGGAATAGCCATACTTTACAAGTCTACGCTATCTGTCAGTATAGACACCCAATAACCACCCCAGTTCAATAATTCTGAAATTCTTATCTCAAAACTACAAATTAACAAAAACAAAAATGTAAACATTGTCCGCGTCTACATTCCCCCAGGGAGGAACACAGAAACCATAGAAGACTTCTTATATTGGTTATCCAATAACCACCCCCAAGAAACAATTGTTCTTGGGGATTTCAACATTGACTGGAACACTTACTCTTGAGAAACCCCCACAACACACATAAACCTCTATGGATTTACTCAAATCATAACATCCACCACCAGGACAGGAAAACCCAATAACAAGAAAAGTACCCTAGACTGGATACTTGTCAATACCCATCTTCAATCTTATAAATCAGGCACTTTTGCCTGATGACCTAAGTGACCACTGTCTCACCTATGTAATCAAGCTCAAAGTAGACTGCTCCTACCAACCCACCTATAGAACATTAAGAAACAACAAGAATGTTATTCTCGCCAAGTTTCAAAATGAACTTAAGGCATGCAACTGGTCAGTACTAAAGTCTCCCCCTAGATGAAGCAGTAGAATACTTTAACACTAAATTCCTTGCTATTCTTAACTTCCATGCTCCCAGCTGCTCTATTAGAACCAAAGTTAATACTGCACCATGGCTTTCTAAAGATACCAAAACCAAAATTTCATTCAGAAACAAAGCATGGGCCACCTGCCAAAAAACAAAAGCCCCACTTGATCAATTAAAATTCAGACAGCTAAGGAATGACACCAAAAAATCCATAACCTTAGACAAAAAGAACCACTACTACCATCTACTGCAAAAACACCAAAACAAACCTTAAAAGTTCTGTGCAGGAATAAACAAACTACTCCACCCAAGCCAAACCGCCACTCCATCCCCCTCAGCTTCCCAACAAAAATCCCCAGTAGACATTGCTAATAACTTCAAGAGCTTCTTCACAGAGACTATCCAGTTTCTAGCCAGTCAACTCTCTCCCAATGGCTCTAATTCTAATGTAGCCACACCCAGTATCTAAACATACTTTACCTTCCAACCTGTTCCTACTCAACTTATTCATGCCCTACTTAAGGAACTAAGACCCACCACCCTGGTTGCCGACCTCCTCCCAGCAGACTATCTGCAAAAGGCTGCTGACACCATAGCCTACCCCATCTCTATCTTGATCAACAGAACTATATCTGAAGCTACTGTACCCACTATATGGAAAATCTCCCATGTCATACCTCTCCATAAAGGAGGTAGTTCCACTGAACTGTCAAACTTTAGACCCATAGCTATTCTGACACCTCTAGCTAACATTATGGAGAAGTGTGTACACAAACAGCTCATGCACTACCTCACACACAACAAGCTGTTGTCCAGCTTTCAGCATGGCTTTAAGCCACACCAAAGTACTACTTCTGCTCTCCTCCCTTTCTCTAACATCATTAACCACAACCACAATCATAAACTATCCTCAACACTCTTTCTAGATCTATCCAAGGCTTTTGACATGGTTGACCACAAAATGCTTATAAATACCTTGAAGGCCTTCTCCTTAAACAACCATGCACTCCAATGGTTTCAATCCTACCTGCAGGGCAGGCAACAGGCAGTCCCTATGGCAGGACAAGCTATCATCTCGCTTACCCATCATATTAGGAGTCCCCCAGGGCTCGATACTAGGACCCCTTCTTTTCTCCATCTTTATCAATGACCTTCATTCAGTCATCCCAGATGCTACCTGCATTCAGTATGCGGAAGACTCCACCTTGATTTGTTCTGACACCTCACCAGCTACTTTATTCACATTAACCCAAATTACCTTCAATACAGTGGAAAAATGGCTTTCCAATCAACATCTAATACTAAACCCCAACAAAACTAAGTTGCTCTTCTTTTCCCCCACATGCAGGACCCACCCTGCCAGCCTTAAGCACAACTAACAATGGCACTATCATCTCCCCAGAAGCCCAAACTAAACTACTGGGTGTCATAGCTGATAACCTGAAGTTTGATGTGCATATCAATCAAACTAACAAAACCATTAATAAAAAACTTGGCTCTCTTTACAGAATCAAACCTTTCCTTACCCCATTTGCTAGAACTGCAATTGCCCGTTCCCATCTGCTATCACCTCTTCTCTATGCCTCTGCTATCAACTCTTCCCTATGCCTTTGCTATCAACTCTTTGCTATGCCTCACCTCTATTCTCCAACTTAAACAAAACAGATCTTAATAAACTATCATCCTGCTATAACCGCATTGCCAGATTTACTAATGGCACAGCCTACCGGACACACCACTGTCACAACCTAAATCGCCTAGGATGGCTTGAACTGCCAAGCCTGCTGCAGTTCAACCAGCTAATAGTGGCACATAAAGTCCTTTACCAACCAGAAAATGCACCTGCACTAAAAAATATTATCAGCCCCTACACCAGCACCCGGCCACTGCGATCATCCACTAGACTCCTAGTTCAAACATACAAATCCAACTACTCAGCTGGGGACTCTCTGTTTGCCAACTCTGTTGGAAAAATATGGAACAGACTCCCAGCTGACTTGACCCTAGAACCCTCACTAACTCAATTCAAAAACAAACTCAAGAAATACTTCAAAACTCATTGGTTATGTCCTTTCACTAACCCCAACTAGCGACCTCTCTACTTCTTAGGTGCCTTACCTTCAACTGCTTCTAACTTTTTTCTACCACTCCATTTCAGGAAGGGTCAATTGTATAACTGATGCTCAGTGCGTCTTAAACCTGAATGTAAGGTTATGTATGTTTAACTTTGAAAATAATGTTATGTTTTGTAAAGTGTTTTATAATAAGTACTAGATGTGCTAAATGCTGGTATTGCTTATGACTGTAATCTGCTTGAAACTAGCATTTACTAAATGTTCAATGTGTATTATTATCTTGAAGCTTTTCTCCCCGGGCCTTCACTGAAAATGGACATGTATCCCAGTCGGACTATCCCGGTCAACAAATGTAAAATAAATAAAAATAAATATGAGCTTTAACTGTGAAAGCTCTAAAATATCCCTCAGATCAGATATTCCTAAACCACCTTGCTTTATTAGAAAAATCAATTTATTCCACTTAACTCTTCCCCTCCTACATAAATTCCTTTAACATTTTACTACAGTCCACAACTTCTCCTCTGGTTGATTAAGATATATCTGACTCCTATATAAAGCTAAAGGGATTAAAATTATTGTCACTTCTTGTATCATGCTACACATATCCATAAACAAGAGGTTCCATTTTCTCAGTGCTTGTATTATATTTTGTTTTAGTCTCTTCCCAAATATCCTTAGCTGCTGTAACTTTTTAATCCATACTCCAAAATACTTCAACTTATTGTGATCCCCATAAACCATTTACTTAATATTTATTGACATTTGATGACCGGGAAAGTCCGACTGGGTCAGAGACCCATTTTCAGCGGAGGCCCGGGGAGGAAAGCTCCAGCAATACTTATAATAATGAAAACATATTACATCAGCTTAACTTTTACATCAAAATTAAAAACATATGACAACAAATGAGAAAATATTGCATTAGTTTACATTTTACATTAAAATATAATAGTGATAAAATACAGGATGTTACATACAGCAGGATTATAAGTATACGATACAAAAGAGAGAGTTGAAAGCCCCATCAAACTTCCAGGATTGAAAGATACAATCACATGGCGAGCCTTTTCCTTTGTACCTCCCATTGTGTTTGCTTCAAACACAGTAATGCATTTTCTCATGCTATTGTTTTTGTGCGTGTGGGGATTGCAGTGTCCAGCAAGTGTTTATGTTCTCTGGACCCATAAGCAGTACGCACACTTGTTATTTACAGTGTAGGATATATTTTATCCATTGTTGCAGCCAATCAGATTTCTCTGTTTTATAAGCCCATTCTGTTCTGTTGTATATTAGCAGTAAAAAAAAATCATAATTAAAGTAAATATTACATTTTTACCAATACTTAACAGTTCATATGCAAACCTTTGTAATGCATCTACTACTAATAAAATGTTCCATTAAAATTGTCCTATATTTTTCATGTGGGCAGTATAAAAAAATTATACCAGGATTGCTTTTTTTATCCTTAAGAAAGGACTTAACAGATTGTTTGAAAACCCTGTCAGTTTAGAGTAACACATAAAATGTCACCAGTTATAGAAGATTTTCTCAGTACTATTTCAATTTATAAAAACAAAATTTCACCAGACATGAGATTACAGGAATAAGCAAAAAGTTACTTCATAAAACTTCCATGGGAGGAATATATAACAAGCAGCAAATCCATCGCTGTAGATGCATTATATTAAAGAACCTGTCTGATGGGCTTGTTGCTCATTAAGTATTCCATCTGCATAAGCTTCAGGAACAGGATGTAGTGCAACTGAAACTCTGCGGTGAGACAGATATTGGGCAAAAGCTGGAAATGAGAAAGAAAGACACCACAGTACAAGCAGAAAAAGATTAATTTCAACAAATGGCTAAGTTTCTGGTGTCATTCTAAGGGGATCCAGCATCTGTCTGCCTGAGATGACCTGACTGTCCTCGATGCTTTGCCAGAGATGGCCTGCATCTGTCACCCCTGGGCTTCCGGATCCTGGCTAAGGCTCTTGCCACCCCTATAGTGCCTTTTTAGGCGGTGTTCCAAAGACCAAATTACCACCATAACAGCTACAAACAAATGCAATCTGAAGGTAATGCTGTTCAACGCTAGAATCTCAAATGAACTCACTCGAAGCACTCCTTGAAATGGAGAACATCGACATTTGGGCTGTAACAGAGACCTGGTTAAAGGCAGCAGAAAGTAACACCAGGCTATAACTCATTCTACACCTTTCAGCCCCATAACTTGGACTGAAGCTCCAAAGGCGGTGGTGTTTCCATATTCATAAAGGATGCGCACACCTCCAGACTGGTAGCCCAACATAACGCATCAGAGATACTTCAGGTACAGCTATCATTGGGTAAGACAGCAATTCAGGTTGTAGCCTGCTATAGGCCCCCAACCATGTCCCAAGACTTACACTCCACATTCCCAAGTACCCTGGAGAATATTAGGGTCCAACCTAACACTCTCATACTGGGCAACTTCAACTACCCCTCCCCTTAGAAAGCTACTCTTGTACCAATACACTTGCCCAACATTTCCTGGAATTCATTAATTCCAATGCCCTGGACCAGCTTGTTCTTACCCCCACTAGAGGTAGCAATATCCTTGACCTGGACATTACTAAAGTACAGTTTTGTACCTACCATAAATGTAGATGTTCGAGTGCTAATACAGCTGCAGTCATAACAGATGGGTTTTCCTGCCGTCAGGCGGGTCCTCGGTCGGCCAAATTCCAAAGTCTAGGTCTGGCGTCGGATGTCGTCGCTTCTTCCCTGACGTCAGTGCGACAGGGTTATAAAAGAACCAGCCAACGCCATTTTCTTCAGTTTTTCTTGCCCCAGATGTCAGGTGCCCCCAGAAGGAAGGCAAAACATAAATTTATGTAATAATGCAAATGCAATATAATCAAAAAACAGTAGTTGCAAGCAAATACACCATAAAAGAATACCCCAATGAGGTTGTATGAGGAAGTGTTAGCCATTAGGCCTGTCCCAAGAGGAGAAGGAGGGAGGGAAACCTGGACTGCAGCTGTATTAGCACTCGAACATCTACATTTATGGTAGGTACAAAACTGTACTATGTTCATCGTGCATACAGCTGCAGTCATAACAGATGGGTAGAATCCCAAAGCTAATCAAGGGGTGGTAGGCACTAAGTGGAACTAGGAGGAGCCTGGATGCCCTGCAAGACTGCAGTGGCAAAGCCCGCTCTAGTTTTGGAGTATAATGTAGGTGATGGTGCTTGGAGAAAGTACGTACAGAACTCCAAGTGGCTGCTTCCAAAATATCTTTGGTAGGAACCCCTCTGAGGAAAGCTGCAGAGGTAGCTGTGGCCCTTGTGGAGTGAGATCTGATGCCTGTAGGTACAGTTTTACCATGAAAGGAGTAACAAAAGCGTATGCAGTGGGCTATCCATTTTGAGATTGTCTGTTTGGAAATAGGCTTCCCTTGAGCACCTGTAGCATAGGACACAAAGAGTTGCTCTGATTTTCTGAAAGGCTTTGTTCTGTCCAAATAATAACGGAGATGTCTGTGAATGTCCAAGGAATGTAGTAGTCTCTCCCCTTTGTTTTGTGGATTAGGGTAAAAGGTAGGTAAGTGGATAGCCTGATTCAAGGCTACCCTGGATACTACCTTTGGCATAAATGAAGGATTGGTTCGTAAGGAAACTCTGTCCTGAGGGAAAATGATGAAAGGCTGCACAGCCATGAGGGCTTGTAGTTCCGAAACCCTGTGTGCTGAGGTGATAGCTAGAAGGAAGGCTGTTTTCCATGACAAATATTGCAGATCTGTTGAAGCAGCTGGCTCAAAAGGAGGCAGGGTTAGATTTTCTAGAATGAAATTGAGGTCCCAAGCAGGTACTGGTTGCTTCCTTGGGGGTTTTATATTCTTAGCCCCTCTGGGGAACTGTCTTAAGAGAGGATGAGAGAATAAAGGAGGATCAGTGTTGTACTCTGCAGAAATGGCTGAGGAATGGATTTTGATGGAGGAGAATGAAAGTCCACTGCTTAGCAGCTCGGCTAGGTACTGTAATATTTGAGGTAAATTCAGTATTCCAGGATTCTGACCCTTTTTCTGATTCCAGGCACAAAACCGTTTCCATTTTGTGGAGTAGGCTTTTCTAGTAGAAGGCCTTCTGGCCTCCAAAATGACATCCTGCACCTCCTTGGAGAGTAGGGTCTGCTGTGAATTTAAGGAATCCTCCATGCAGCTAGATTGAGTGTTTTCAGCTGACTGTGAAGAGTTTTGAAGTTGTGCTGAGTCAGTAGAAGAGGCATTAGAGGCAGGATCCATGGTGGAGAATGCGTCAGGCTCCTCAGGAGTGGGTACCAGTGTTGTCTTGGCCAGTCTTTCCAGGCCTGTGAATGAAAGGTCCTTGAGCAGAATTTTGTCAATTGGTAATTTCTGTGGGTGGCAAAGAGATCTATGTCTGGCCTTCCCCATGCTTGAATTATCATTGTAAAAACTTGAGGATGCAACTTCCATTCGTGTGGATCTGTCATATTTCTGCTCAGGTTGTCTGCCAGCGTGTTTTCCTTGCCTGGCAGGAACTGTGCTTGAAGTTGGATTTGTAATTCCAGAGCCATGTTCCAAAGAGACATGGCTAGACTGCATAGGGGGTATGAATGTGTTCCTCCCTGTTTGTTTATGTACCACATCACTGTGGTGTTGTCTGTCCTTATCAATAGCTGGCCTGGATGCAGTAGGTCTTTGAAAGCCATAATAGCATTTATTACTGCTAGCATTTCCTTTTGATTGATGTAGGTGCTTTTCTTTTTGTGACCATTTGCCCTGAATCTGTCATGTGCGCCCTCCAGGCGGAGTCCGAGGCGTCTGTTGTGATGACTTGATTTGCTTGAGGCTTGCAGAATGGGAGACCTATGTTTCTTTGGCATGCTTTAGCCCACCACCGAAATTCCTTTTGAAGACATGGAATCAGTGGTATGATTGTTTCCAAACTGTGGCTGTGTTGAGACCATAAGTTTTTTAGGTACCATTGACATTTCCTCATATGCAGCTTTGCACATGGGATTAGCAGGATGCAAGATGCCATGAATCCCAGAGCCTGCAGGATTTTCCTTGCAGTCAGCCTGGTGAAGGTTGCCATTTTTCTGAAGTATTGAGTTAATTGCCCTTGTTTCTCTGGCGTGAGGTAGGCCATCTGGGTGTTTGTATCCAAGCTGGCACCCAGGAAAATTATTGTTTGAGAGGGTATTAGTCTTGACTTCTTTTTGTTGACTGTGTATCCCAGAGATTTCAACAACATTATTACAAATGCCAGGTGTTTCAGAAGAGTGTGTTTGCTGTCCGCTTGGATCAGGCAGTCGTCCAAATATGGGTATATTTGTATCCCTTGAAGTCTGCAGAAGGCAATTACTGATGCCAGGCATTTCGTGAACACTCTGGGCGCAGTAGATAAGCCAAAGGGCAATGCAGAGAATTGATAATGGGATGAACCTGCAAGAAATCTGAGGTATCTTCTGCAATCTTGTCTGATTGGGACATGCAGGTATGCCTCCTTGAGGTCCAACGTTACCAGCCAAGACTCCTTGCCCAGCATGGGAAGAAGCTGCTGTAATGTGAGCATCTTGAACTTTGGTAGGAGTAAATATGTCTTTAGGATGGATAGGTCCAAAATAGGTCTTCAATCTTTGCCCTTCCTTGGTACCAGGAATAGTCTGGAATAAAAACCTTGATCCTGTTCTTGTGCAGGTACCTTTTGAATAGCTTTCATGTCCATGAGATCTGAAATTTGTTTTTGTGCCTCTGCCCTTTGATTGTGTGGCAGGTTTGGCATGCCTCTCATTTTTGGAAGGGTGTGAAAGTGGAATCTGTAGCCTCTGTCTATAATGTCCAGGATCCATTTGTCTTTTGTGACAATATGCCAATTTTTCAAAAATAATGCCAGTTTTCCGCCTAAAGGTGCTGCCATTTGAGCCTTGCTTGGCATGCAAAGGGGAAAGTCATTGGGTCTGCTTTCTGAATGGCTGTGAACTATCCTCACCCCCTCTTGGTGTAGGTGTTTGCCATTGTCTGCCTCTAAATGATCCTTGAGATTGCCCTCTACCCCTCGGGTGCCTGTATCTACCTCTTTGAGGTCTGTCCGTGTCTGGAAAGGACCAATTTTTTGAAGGCCAATTTCTACTGAAGCGTGGGGGTTGTACCTGTAGGAAATCTTTCACTTTTTGCATTGATTTTGCCTTTTCCTCCATTTTCTTTAATACCTCCTCAGCTTTAACACCAAACAATACATCTTTTGAAGAGGTGCATCTAGTAATTTAGCTTTGACATGATCTGGTAAGGTTTGCTCTTTGAGCCAAGCATGTCTACGTATGACTGATCCTGTAACAGCAGCTCTACATGAGGCCTCTAAAGCATCAAAACCACATTGCAAGGTATGTTTACCCACTTGCTCTGCACTATGCAACAAATCCTGCAACTCCTTCAAGTCTGGTTGTTCAGGTTGTGACATTTTGCTTTTCAACTGAGATAACAAAAACTGTTGATACTTTAACATATGGAACTGACAGTTTAATGCCCTCATAGTTAAGGTGGCCGAGGTGTATACCTTTTTCCCCCCACCTTTCTAAAGCTCTGGAATCTCTCTCTGAAGGTAATGGATTTTTGGCAGTGGAGGCCTTAATTTCCTTGGGACCCTGTGAAATAGTTTCTGGGTCAGCCGCATGGCTTTTGTATAGGAATTGGTGTGAATCAGGTACCCGGTAATACCTGTCAGGCTTGACTGGAGCTGGAGGTAAAGAATCTGGGTTAAGGCTGGCCTCTGAATACACATCATCTAGTATGTCTAAGACAGGAGGTATAGCCAGAGGCCTGTGCTGAGGGAGCAAGAGGAAATCCCTGAGCCTTTTCTTGGAGTCCGAGTACTCTTGGCCTTCCCAGTGGAAGTGTTCCCTCAAGGTATGCAAGGTTTCCCCAAAAGAGTAATCCCTCGGGGGGGGGGGAGACAGAGGGAATGGACTCCTCTGCATCAGCATCTTCGAAAGGGGAGTAAGAATGTTCCTGGTCCTCAGAATGTTCTGAGGTAATGGAGACCTGGTCCGAGGAAGGGTATTCTTCCTCCACTCTGGGCCTTTTGTCCGAGGGTGGTTGAGAACCCCTGATAAGAGTAATCAAATCCTCAGCCATTTTGAGCATCTGCTTTTTAGGCATGGGGACTTGAGAGGGGCCCTGAGGAGCTTGTCTTTTAGAATGCATGGCTGCTTTAGATTTAGTGTAAGCCTTAATGGAAAAAGAAGATGAAGGCCTGAAGACACCTTGAGAGGTGGCAGGCCTGTCTGAACTCTGAGTTTCCCCGCTAAGAGTGGCTTCGGTATCTGTAGTAGGGGTGTGGGCCGAAGAGCCTGCGACCTCGGGCACAGAAGAAACTGTTAATGAAGTGTCATCGGTAGTCAGGGGCTGCGTAGGCGCCTCGCTGAGAACCGGAGCACCTGTAGTCGGCTTTAGCATGGTGTCGGTAGAAATCGCGGACCTCGTATGTCGGTCCTTATCTTTGCGTCGTTTACTCAAAACTGGAGTCAGAGTATCCGACGACATGTTATAATTAAACTTTTTGCCAAAATAGTGTTGGGCGAACTCCGCCCGATGCTTAATAGTGCGTCTGTTGAATGTAGCACAAAAACGACAGGCCGAGACGTCGTGGTCTGGACCTAAGCAAGGAATACAGAGGGAATGGAAATCCTTATGCGGTATTTGCTTCCCACATGAAAAATGCAATTATTAACTTTGTCTGACATCGGTCTGGGGCAAGAAAAGTTTCCCCAACGGGGTACTTAGCTTTCAAGAAGTCTTCGGTTGAAAAATATTCGTAATCTCAGGAGCTGGCCGACCGGCACTTGCGAACTGCTTCTGCTTCGGGCACCACGCGGCAAGAAAGACTGAAGAAAATGGTGTCGGCTGGTTCTTTTATACCCCTGTCGCACTGACGTCGGGGAAGACCGACGCCGGACCTAGACTTTGGAATTCGGCCGATCGAGGACCCGCCTGACGGCAGGAAAACCCATCTGTTATGACTGCAGCTGTATGCACGATGAACATCATGGGCAACCACTGCTCTACACCAATAGTCAAATCCTCCCTGGTTAAATCCGACCACAGACTAATCATCTTGGAAATCCACATCCCTCCCACTTCCGCAAAGGTAACCACCATGAATAACTTCTCCAAAGCTAGCTTTGGGCTCCTAAAAACAGAGGTGGCCAACTTCACAACACCCATGCAAATGGAGAATAGTTGCATGACCGCCGAATCATACACCAATGCACTGTACGAACACAGACAAATGCATGGATCTCACCATACCCAACAGAACCAAGACTCTCTTCTCCAAAAAAAAGCAAGACAATCTGGTGGTCCCCTGCCATAAACAAACTCTACAACAAAAGGAAACTGATGGAGAATAAGGTGAAGCCACAAGACTGGAAAAACTCCCTTATCAGCCTCAACAAAAAGTTGAGATCCCTCATCAAATCCTCTAAAGCTAGCTATGAAAACAGAATTGCAGCAGATAGTAAAGACAACCACAAGGCCTTCTATAGTTATGTAAAGAATCTCCTCAGCAATATCCAGATTTGCTCCAAGTTAACTCCTCCTACACCAAGCCAACAGATATTGTGGACATACTGGTCGACAGATTCAGTGCCAACTTTACCCACCCAAAGGACCAATAACAATACCAGTAGATTGCCAGGCATCCAGTATTAATGCTGCACAGGTTAAAACAGCACTATCCAAGGCCAAGAATACAGCTTCTATGGGACCTGACAATATACTTGGCTGTGTTCCACATGAACTACAGAGTGAACTGGCACCTCACCTGTGTGCCCTGTTCAATCACAGCCTCACCTCAGGCTTTGTTCCCTACCGAATGGCGCACTGCTACAGTCATCCCTCTCCACAAAAGAGGCGCGACTACAGACCCTAGGAACTATCTCCCCATTAGTCTAACGAACTGAAATGCAAAGCTATGGAATGCATCATCATGGACCTAATAAACAAGGATATAGGGAATCTCCCTCTGGATTCCACACAGTTTTGTGAAGTGTAGATCAAGCCTGCTCAACATGGTCGACTTCTTTGAGTCAGTCACCAGAGCTGTGGATGAAGGCAAGGTGGTTCATACAGCCTACCTTGATCTGGCCAAGGCCTTTGATACCATTCCCCAATCAGGAATCATAGAAAAACTCACTAAGCTAGGCATTAACCCCTATACCACTAGGTGGGTTGCAAACTGGCTCACAGATAGAACCCACAGTGTGAAAGTAGCTGACTCCAAGTCAGACTGCCGAGCAGTCCCAACTGGAGTCCCACAGGGTTTGGTCCTGGGTCCTCTCCTGTTTGGTATCTTCTTCTCTGAAGTCCAGGCCAACAAGAGGGACTCTGGCTGACAAAGTCTGCAGACGACTGCAAGTTGGAAGCTATTATTAACTCCTGAAGTGATGCTGACATCCTACAGAAAAGCCTCACTGAGACCAACGACTAGTGTCAGAACCATGGTCTTAAGCTCAATGCCAAAACATGTCATCCCCTTTGGGAAAAACCTGGTTCCCATGAATTAGCACGACGATGGTAGTCCACTGAACACAGAAGGCATTATAAGAGATCTGGGAACACAGGTTGACAGCAACCTCTCTTTTGAACACCACATTGCTACTGTGGTCAGAAAGTCCTTCTATGTGGCACAACTCATTACTAAGGGATTTGCATCCAGGAAGAAAGAGGTCATTGTCTCCCTCTACTCTTCCCTCATTAAGGCAATCATAGAGTACAATGCCCCATTTGGCATATACCTCACTAGACACCTGCAACAACTGGACAGGCTGCAAAAGTACCTCACAAAGAGGATCCTAGGCCTTAAACACTTGTCCTACATGGACAGACTCAAAAAAACTCCAACTATTATCTGTCTCATATTGCCTACTTAGAGGTGATCTCTGCTTAACTTACAAAGCCATGTCTGACCCAGCTCTGTTAGAAATGCTGCATCTAAAGAAATCCCAATCCCTCCGCACCACATGCTCCAGAGAACTCAACCTCATTACTACAATCAACAGAATATGCTGGAGGGACAGGTTCATAACCCAGAGACTGCTCATGCTATGGAATAGACTTCCCATACATGTCAAACAGAGCACCTCACTGGCCCTCTTCAAGAGAAATCTTGATGAGTGGATGAAAAATAGAAAATTCACCCCAGGGATCACTCCAGTAGCTCTACTTAACAGAGGCACTGGGAACTAAGGTCGGGTGGCATGATTCCAGGGTAATCCTATGGGCTAGGCTTTTAATGTCTCCAGGGCCATTAGCCTAGTACACACCTATGAACCTATGAAAGGTTACAGGAAAGCTGATTTGATCAATCATGTGATGGCTGGAACTCCCAGAAACATTAGAAAATTGCTGAAGGGTATTTATAAGGATCTAATGTCATAAGTATAAACAGTTTTAAGATTTCCAGAGTAGTACCTAGTGGAGGTGAATGTGGGTCAGAACTCAGATGAGAGTCCACTCTTTTTCATACTAGTTACGGACTTCAGCATACAGGTTAGAATGCACAGTGCAACAGATCTGGTCTATGAAGATGTGCCATAGCAAGCAGTCTGTGAACAGGTACCTCAGCAAATGATAGGGCACTGAAATTCAAAGCTGAAGGCACACGGGATGAAAACAGAGTATGGAAAAAATGGTCATGGTAGTAAATGGGGAAATCAGAGCTGAAAACCAAGCTAGAAAGGACAATATTGGAAAAGGTTATCAGCTTTATATATCTGGGAGATATGGTTGAGGGGAAGAGAAATCTGAACAAGGAGGTCAAAACTAGAATTAGAGATGCTACAGCTAACTGGCGCAAAGTGTCTGGGTAATGTGTGACAGAAGAATGCCAAAGAAGTTGAAAAATAAGGTTTACAAAACAGTGGTGTGACCAGTGCTTTTGGGGAACAGACTTGGACATTAAACAGCAGAGTAGATGAGGAAGCTTGCGGTGGTGGTGGTGATGAAGTGCCTGAGATGGGTGGTAGGCCAAGCACTGTGGGACAGATAAAGAAATGAAGACATCAGAGGTGAAGCCATTGTAGTCCAAATTACAGAGGGGGTCAGGGAGAACTGACTGCAGTAGCTCGGCCACATATGGAGGAAAGGAGATGATAATTTGGAAAAACAAATTTGGGGGAAAAAAAGCTAGCAGGCAAGAGGAGATGAAAATATTCATTCAAGAGATGGAGGGATTGTGTGAGAGACCACCTGCAACAGTCCAGCAAGACATAGCACTGAACTGAGGTGATGACAAATGACATGTTACCCCCCACCCCATGTAAAATGGTAAAAAGAGAGGTGATGGCTTTTTTTTACTTTACATGATAGTTTCTGCCAAACATCCCATCTAATGTGCAGACCCATATAATGCGTTTTACATCTTTTTCCTCTACTTTGCACATAAAACTGAATTATTGTATAGCAATAAAAAGCCTGAACAAACAATCTGGGTTTCAAGCAATACAGCAATTATGCTTTTGACCATCCAAGCAGCACAGGCAACTTCACAGAGAGAAAGATATACAATTCACAGTCTGAACTGCTGCAGAAGCACATACTTTCTACCATTAAAAGCAAATAACTGCTGATAACATGTCACAAAACATGTGCAAAGCTGATGCTGCAATAAGTCTCCCACTAAACTAATGCTGCTGTAAAAGTCCCAAATAAGAGGAAATTACTGTAGATTTAACAATTCACTCTTTTTCTGTAAAAGGGAAAAAGATTAACAGTTTGTTTAGTCGTCAGTGGTTAGTGTGTCACTTTCCTTCTTCAGGTAACTTTAGAAGTCCAATGGTGGAAGCTCCCTTTCTAGAAATGCAGTTTGTCTGCTGTTTTTTTGTAGCGGACCGCAGGGTACTGTGAATTTTCTTGATTTCACCGAGTTCTTTTATTGAAGATGAAACCTTTTGAGAGTATCTGAAGGGTGTCATACCTTGGGTTACCAGCCTCAAGTTCAGAATAGAGCAGTATGGGTAAGAAAGGGTGTACTGTTGAGGCTGTCTGACATGGCAAGATTTTTTTCTTTGAAGGTACTGGGTGCACTGGTACTGTAATTCTGACTGGCAGAAATAGCAACTAACTGGCAGAAATAGTTGAGAATTTTCCTTGTTCAGATATAAAATGCAGAACAGCCATCAAATTTCAAACATTGCTCTTCCCCTTTACACTTATTTTTTTGCAGAACTTAATATACTAATAATATATACTAACTTCAAGACTGCTGTACCTCAGAGAAAAGGGAGCATTCTGAGAAATGGTAATCTCAATCTTAGTATACTTTAAGCACGTTTTTTTTCAACCAGTCTCCACAACATGGATATGGGACTCACTAAAGCAGGTTTTAACATTTCAAATAGTTACCAAAACTAATACTGTACAATGTCTTCAGTCTCACTGTTGAACTAATCCAAATGTGTCAACCCAAAAGCATATGGGACACACTGCTAAGCTGAAGTGGCTACATACACAGCTCAGACTTGTACAAAACTGCTGACAGATTGTGAATTTTTACAACAATTATTTTTAGTGCCCCTCCAACATGATTTACCATCACAAAAATCATATCTAAGCTTGGAAAAAAAGAATCATTTACATTATGCTATACTATTTAATACAGAAAGTTATGATGGGGTCTCTGATCACAACCAATTTATCTGTTCAAGACACTGATGTCAAGAACACACAATCTGGGTTACGAAGAATTTTAAACTGTACATTGAGGATAACCTGCTCCTGTGTACTACAACAGTCAGAGAAAAAATGTGTAGGAGTGATAAGAGATTTAAAGGGCTGAAAATTGTAAACATTTATTTATTTAACAATTAACTGGGAAAGTCAGACTTGGAACGAGCCAATTTTCAGCGGAGGCCCATTTAGAACTACTACACAGCGAACACCAACAAAGAAAAGGACAAAATACTTCAAAATCATGTCAAACACTTAATTCAGACATGTTTTAAAGCTCTGTATACTTCCCAACATTTTTCTGTGGTGGCCACTGACCACTGTTAATGTTGTAGTTAAAGACTAGAGCATAACAGCGGTGAAGAGTGCTTAATACAAATCTGTTAAGCACATTTCTACCATCAGAAAGGTGCTTACCATAGCTACTTTCCCAGATTTTGGAGTGTAATTGTGTCTCTCAAAGCACTACATAACAACATTCTTTAAAACAGTACTTACATCAAATTTTAATGTACATAAGTATGCAGTTGCCCATTTTATAAGTGTAACAATGCACTCTGTGTTGAACTCTGTACTGATATTGCTGAACTCCTATGGGGACCTGCCAGGCACTCAGCCTTCAGCTATATGCCTCACAATGCCCCTAGGAATGCAGGGATATCTATACAATGCACTCCTTTCTGCCTTACTTCTTGCTTAAAACTGTGTTATTTGCAGTTGTGTATTATGTTTGAAATTCAGTAAAAATTTGTTGCATAAATATTTTGAATTTATCAAGATTTGTTACCCAGAACAAGGTAACAATTGAACTACACTTCAGTTTTAAGTCCGTTGATTTTGTTCAGAAAAAGTGCCAATGTGACACCAAAAAAATACTTTTGGGGGGAGATCAGCTAGACCCAAGTACAGACAATTGTCTTCTCTAATAAATGTACTAATCAGAGTATAACAGTTTGAATAGTAACATTACCTGCAAAAGAATCCAAAAACAACAACAAAAATGCTTCCTTTTTAGCCGCAATCATACTGTTCTTATTTTTATTTGTATTTTATTTTACATTTGTTAACCGGGAGAGTCCGACTGGATACAGGTCCATTTTCAGCACAGGCCCGGGGAGAACAGCTCCAATTACAAACATTTTTAACATTTTAAGGCATTACATGTGACATTCATTACAGGCAGACTAACATTGTGAAACTAAACGACAGCATATTGTACACACACTGAGTAATTATGAGAGCAACAGGTAAGACAGTACATAACACATTCTTAAATATGAGAAGCAATACATAGAATTCATTACAGTAGCTACTGGACAAGTTGGATGAGCAGTTAGTAATGCTATCTTAACTTATGGGTAAACATTTCATTTCCTGTAGTAATTTTAGGGCTGTAGGTAGGCTGAGAAGCTATAATTTTTTAGTGTGGTGCAATGAGATTAGCTATATTCTAGAGTATTATCTAGGGGTGAGACAGCAGCATAGCCTGTTAGTCATGAAGTGAATTTTAAGGAGTTTCTTAAATCGAGTGGTGGAGTTGTTGGATGTTAAGTGGACAGGAAGGGAATTCCAGAGTTTAGAGAGAGAGAGTGGCTGTAGATGGATTTTCCTCCCTCATTGTTAAATTTGGTGACCTGTAGGTGATTTCAAGTGCTAGATCTTCAAAGGTTCTTGTAGTGGTGTGAGGGTGAATTAGATGTTGTAGAGCTGGGATTTTGTCTGACTGTTGTAATATTTTGTGTGCTAGTGAGAGTTGATTGCTTTGAAGTATTAGTGGGAGCTCTAACCAGTTAAGCCTGTTTAAACACTCACAGTGATGTGTCCTATAGGATGAGCCTGTAGCAAATCTTGCTATCTTATTGTAGTATGATTCGAGTTTATTTAGATCAGTTTTACGAAGGTTAGTGAGCACAGGGAAGGCACAGAGTAAGGTAGACAGTAGGTGTGTCCTTGCTATTGTTATTTTTGAATGATTTCAGAGATCGTGTTTGTTACGCTAGAGTAGTTGAGTTTTTTGTGAACTTTCTTTATAGTCTGTTCTTTCGATGTAAAATTACAATGAATAGGTTGTAAACATTTAAAAAACTGTTCAGAATATAGAAGACAATTCATAGACATCTCTGAATGCAGTCTTTTCAATTAAAAAGTTTTGTTACAATACATGAGCTTTGGCCAGCTAAGACCTGCATGCAATCAGTTGAATGTATAAGTGAAGTTAAGTAAATCTTTAACACAATTTAAATTAATTTGTTTGTATTGCAATGAGCAATATCTAGCTGGAAGTTCATAGGTTCATAGGTTCATAGGTTCATACTAGGCTATCTGCCCAAGGGCATTTATAAGCCTAGCCCATAGTTATGTGGCTTTCGCCACCCCTTTAGTTTGAATAAAAACTATGCCTATCATTTTGCTGTGCCTCTGTCAAGCAGTGACACTGAAGTAATCCCTGGGGTATATCTGCAATCTCCCATCCATTGGTCAAGATTCCTCTTGAACAAGGCCAGAGAGGTGCTCTGCCTCACATGTACCGGGATTTTGTTCCACAGCATAGGGAGTCTCTGGGTGATGAATCTGTCCCTCCAGCACGTTCTATTTATAACCGTGTCAAGGTTTAAGTCTCCGCCCTTGTGGTTCTGAGGATCTAGATTTTTGAGGTGAAGCATATTCATCAAATCTGGGTTCGACATGGCCTTATATGTCAGGCACAGGTCACCTCTGAGCAAGCAGTATGAGACTGAATAGAGCTGGAGTTCTTTCAGTCGGGCAGCATAAGACATTTTTGAGACCCTTTATCCTTTTGGTGAGGAACTTTTGGGGCCTTTCAAGCTGCAGTAGGTGTCTGGTCAGATACATTCGAACGGGCATTGTACTCAATCATAGGTCTAATGAGTGATGAGTACAGGGGACGATGACCTCCCTTGATCTAGATGTGAATCCTTCATGATCAGGTGGGTGATATAGAAGGTTTTCCTAACTACTTTAGCAACATGAGTGTCAAACGAAGGCTACTGTCAACCTGGGTCCCCAGATCTCTGATGACTTTTTCTGTGCTCAGTGGATTGCCACCTATATGGTAGCTAGGGTAACCTTGTTTTTCCAGGGTATGACTATGCATTTTTGGCGTTTAACTTCAGGCCATGGCTCTGGCACCAGTTATCCGCTTCTGTGAGGCCCTTCTGGAGGATATCTGTGTCAGATGTGTTTTCGACTATGGCGCAGTTTGTAGTCATCTGCAAACTTTGTCAGCCATAACCCTCCTGTGTTTGCTTGTACTTCAGAAAAGTAGATGCTGAACAAGAGTGGACCCAGGACTGAGCCCTGTGGGACACCACTTGTGACAGGCTTTGAGTCTGACATGGCTCCAGCAACTCTGACCCTGTGGGTTCTGTCACTTAGCCATTTTGCAACCCATCTTGTGATGTATGGGTTTACATTCAAGCTGATGAGTTTTTCGATGATACCTGAGTGGGGTATTGTGTCAAGGCCTTTGCCAGGTCGAGGTAGGCTGTATGGACTGCCTCTTCCTCATCAATGGCCTTGGTTACTGTCTCGAAAAAGTCAACCAAGTTTAAGAGGCAGGATCTGCCTTTGACAAAGCCAAACTGGGTTGGATCCAAAGTCTGCAAGTTCCCTATGTCTTTATTTATGAGTTCCATTATGATCCTCTCCATGGCTTTGCAGATAAGGCTTGTCAAGCTAATGGGCGGTAATTTCCAGGGTCTGTGGAGGCACCGCCTTATGAAGTGGGACCACAGTCGCCATGCCACTCCTTGGGCACGTGATCCTGAGGTGAGGCTAAGATTAAACAGCTGTCCTAACTGTGGGTTTAATTCCTCATTGAGTTCATGAAGCACACAGCCGGGACACCATCCGTCCCATGGATGCTGTGTTTTTGCCTTAGTGAGGGCAGTTCTCACCTGGGCGTTGGAGATGTTTGGGGGCTACAATCCTCTGGAATAGATATCTCTCCTTTTGGGGAGGGGAGAAGTTTGCACTGAACCTGTCAGCCAGTATGTTGGCAATGTGTGTAGGTTCAGTAATTTTCACATCATTTTGAACTAATTCTGAGCATATCTGGGAGTTTCCTCCTAGGTTTCTAACATAGCTAAAGAAGGCCTTATGATTCTCTTTAGAGTCCTTGGCGATTTTTCTCTCAAACTTTGCCTTGGATGATTTTATGAGAGCTCTTAGTTTTTACTTATAATGATCAAAGGTGTCTTACCTTTCAAGGATTTTGCTCTATCTTGTAGTAGCTTCCTCCTTTTGTTGTAGAGCTTGTTTATGGCTGGGGTCCACCAGACTGGACGCTTGCCTTTGGTACAGAGAGTCTTAGTTTTGTTTGGGATTGCCTGATCCATGCAGTCCTGTAGGTGCTGGTAGAAGGCATTTGTAAGTGATTCAGCGGTTTGAGTAATGTTTACCACTGGCTCAGGGGCCTTAAAGGAGACCACACTAGTTTTAGAAGTGTGAAATCGGCTTTTGAGAAGTTTTTCACTGTGGTCTTTTTGTTTCAGGTGGGGCGGGATGAGGACCTCCAGCGAGATTAGTTTATGATCTGATCTCACCAGTGAGGGGTATACTTCGGTGTTGAACATTTTGATCCCATGTTCGTGATGATGAGATCAAGTATGTTTTCTCCTCTTGTGGGGATGGTGACTAGTTGTTCCATGGCATTTGAGTTTATGAACTCCAGGAATCTTTGGGTTAGAGTGTTCCGGCTTGAGTAGTGTTCCCAGTCTATATTAGGGTAGTTGAAGTCACCTAGTATGATGGTGTTTGGAGATACATTTATCCCCTCCAATGTTTTCAGGAAGGCCATGTGAGGTTCCGGAGTTTGAGAGGGTGGCCTGTAACATGCTACAAATTGCAGAGCAGTCTTGCCTATGGTTAATTGCACCTGGATGGTCTCCGATGCATCGTGCGTTGCCACCAACCTTGAGGTGTGGGTGTCCTTTATGAATATGGACACCCCCCCTCCTTTCTTGGTGTTGTCCGGATTTTGGGGCCGGAACGCATGATATGAGGTGAAACCTGTTAGTGCTGGAGTGCTCTCAGGAGCCTTGAACCAGGTTTCTGTCACAGCACAGACATCGATGTTCTCCATATTGAGAAGGGCCTCGAGTGCGTGCATCTTGAGATTGAGACTTCTGGCATTGAGCAGCATTACCCTTAGTTTTTTTCCTTTTTGGTGTTCTAGGGTGGTAGGTTTAGAATTTGAGCCTTGCTCTGCTATTTCAGTTAAGGCTTGTTAAAAAACCTACATAGCCAGTCATAAGTGGGGGTAGTTCCCTTCGTTGTTATTCAGTTTTTCTGCCTTATAAAAGTGGTACAGTTTGAAATATTTTCTGATTAAACTGTGAGCTTTGGCCAGCTAAGACCTGCATGCAATCAGTTGAACGTATAAGTGAAGTTAAGTAAATCTTTATCTGCACTTTTTTCAAATAATACACTATTTAAATTAATTTGTTTGTGTTGCATTGAGCAATATCTAGCTGGAAGTTGTGACTCTGCTTTTTCAGTAGGTCCCCACCCACCCTCCATGTTTTTGTTTTGGTGTTAATCTTGGTGGCTTTGAAACTGCCCGCCCCTCTTGTAAATATGCACTTGGATACTCCTCCTGGGCCCAACTCATTTGCTCGCTCAAAAAAAAAATTGTTGTTCTTTTTATCTGCATTTACTGTATTTGTGTTTCTTCCTACTTTATTTTGCTTTTGAGTCATCTTAAAAGTACTCAACTGCATTTATTACTGCTTGGTGTAACTCATTCTAAGCATTTTAGTTTAAGCACTTGGGCTTCAGCCCAGATGTTTTACATTAAGAAGGTTTGTGGTCTGCACTGTAGTGGCAGAACAGGTAGCTTACATCCTTCTACGTTGGGAACTGCTGATTGAGTTAGTAGTAAGGTAGTAACTTGATTAAAGTGTAGCTATCATTAACTCTTTTAGATTAAACACTTGGGCTTCAGACCAGTTGTTTTACATTAGGAAGGTTTGTGGCCTGCAGTGTGGTGGCAGCACAGGTAGCTTACATCCTTCTAAGTTGGGAACTGCTGATTGAGGGCTCAGTGTCTGTTATTCTAAAAGTGTATTAGTTCTGGTTTAAGCACTTGGGCTTCAGGCCAGTTATTTTACATTAAGAAGGTTCGTGGTCTGCAATCTTGTGGGAGGAGAGGCTGGACTCTGCCCTTCTGAGCTGGGAATTTCTGGTTAAAGGCTTATAGTGCCTGCATATTTGAACTGTTTCTTACTGAAATTGATACACCTTGTTTGCTGTAGCATAGACTAGATCCAGGCCTGCTGAATCTAGCTTTGTTTGTATGCTTGTTGTTTGTTTGCTTGTTATTTCCCTGAAATGCTAATTCCACCCAAAACGTGGCTTTTCAGTGCTTCTGTGGATCCCTAGTGATATCTGCATTGCTTACTGTACTTACTTCCTTGTTTCACTTGAAAAAACGTTACTGTTTGTCGTTTTTGCATTTAAGTTACCTGTAACACAGTCGCAGTCTACACACTCAAGTGCGCTAGCCTCCTCTGTGTATTTAAAGTAATTTAATCTCTGCATTTCTGTTGTTTCTGAAAAAAAATCCTTGTTTCCCGCCTTTCTGAACTAGTCTAGTCCAATTTTCAGGCTTTGCTGAATCCAGGACTGTGGTTAAGGTTCCTGTGTTGCCCATATCATACTTGGATAGTTAGGTGGCCTCCTTGTTCACTGTGAGAGAGGAAACTCTGAGCAGCCTATCTGTCCCTGTAGGAGTGGTCCCAGCCCAGCAACTTGTAGCTCACTGGCCATTGTGGGCTAATTTCTATCCTTTTTGATCTCCCTGGTATAAAAACCGCTTAGCGCGGTTTTGCGCACCGCGCAGCGCTGTTTAGCTGCGGTTAAACTATTCCAGTCTCCATGAAGTCGGCACTTCAGTTTTTCACTTGAAACACTTCAACTCAGCACTAGGAATAAGGCAATTTAAGACCGGCACTTACTAAAACTCACTAAAACTAGCACTAGCTTATACTTCAGCCCTATACTCAGGAAGTATAAGGCTCTCTACTCATCCAATCAGCAATACAGTCCCAACCATCTATTCAGGCATGTTCAAGGGACAGCTTCAGGTGTGCTCTCCGGTCCAGCTAGTGAATCTGGGCATCCTGAGGCAATGTTACAATTACCTTATGTACACAGACAACCCCCTCCTCCTCCCAACCAACACAAACATATGAGAGAGATGCAGCTACACAGCCAAACTGGAGGCTAAGCTCTCTCAACCCACGACTGAATCACCCAGTCACAAGGAGATGGGCAACACTAGCACCACATTACTAGACTCACATAGACCATCCATAGCTGCACCAGAAAACAACTCTCAGAAACACGCAAAAACATACTCGGAGGCTCTAAATAAGAACCTACCTAAACAACAGAGACCTCCCAAGCATACACCCAAGCAACCCCCACCCCACAACAGAAATCAGGTAACACATACGTCACAACGTCAGTGTGCCAAGCAAGAACAGCCCCTAAGGCTAAATAACACACTAGTAATCAGTGATTCGATCATCAGGCATACAGATTTCCCACTCACTAGATTGAACAAGGAGAAGGTTACCGTAAGCTGCCTGTCGGGTGCCAGAATCTGCCACATAACACATGCACTCAGGTCATTCCACAACAAGTACAATTATGACTCTGTCATTGTACATGTTGGCGTAAATGACCTGAGACGCACCTCCCTGGACTACATGAAAAGAGACATGGAGGAGCTCTCTGACCATGTAGCCCAGGCTGGTATAACTCTTGTCTCAAGAGTAGAATCTTGCCCTCACCCAAAATTATGCCAGCATACGAAGAAAAAATGATCAGTTTCAACAACTGGTTAAACTACTGGTGTCATTCAAAGGGGATCAAGTACTTGTCAGCCTGGGACGACATGCTTGACAAGCCACGTTGCTTCGCCAGAGACGGCTTGCACCTGTCGCCCCTGGGCTTTTGAATACTGGCCAAGACTCTTGCCGCCCCAATACTGCCTTTTTTAGGCAAGGCTCAAAAGACAAACCCGCCTCCATAAACAACAATAATAAACAAAAACTGAGGGTAATGCTGCTCAACGCCAGAAGTCTAAACCTCAAAATGCACACACTCAAGGCTCTCCTTAGTATGGAAGAAATCGACATATGTGCAGTGACAGAAACCTGGTTCAAAGCTCCAGAGAGCACCCCAGCACTACCAGGCCACATCTCCTACCATACCTTTAGGTCCCAAAACCAGGACCGGAACACAATAGGAGGGGGTGTGTCCATATTCATCAAGAACACCCACTCCTCCAGGTTAGTAGCACAGCACACAGAATCTGAGACTATCCAAGTGCAACTGACAGCGGGTAAAATGACTGTTCAATTTATAGCTTGCTACAGATCTCCCACCTTGTCTCAGGACGCTCATGCAGCATTCCTGAGAACATTAGAAAGTATGAAGATTCTACCCAACACCATGCTACTGGGTGACTTCAACTATCCACACATTGACTGGGAAAATTACTCAAGCTCAAATGCCCTAGCCCAATGCTTCCTTGAGTTTATAAACTCAAACGCCCTTGAACAGCTGGTCACCACTCCCACAAGAGGTGACAACATACTGGACCTGGTCATCACCAACATTGGGAACCTATGTTCCACACCTGAGGTAAACTCGTCATTGGTAAGATCAGATCACAAATTAATCACACTGGACATCCACATCCCGACCCCCCCCAGTCAAGGAAATCAAGGTAAAAAAACTTCTCTAAAGCCAACTTCACACTCAAGACCGAGGTGGGAAGTTTCAAAGCTCCCAATCAAATGGAAAATGATGACCCATCGGCAAAATCATTTACAAATGCATTCTATGAACACCTTCAAGAATGCATGGACTGAGCCATCCCAAGTAAAACCAAGACCAACTCCTCAAAAAAGAGGAAGCCAATCTGGTGGACCCCGGCCATAAATAAACTTTACAACAGAAGGAGGAAACTCCTGCAAGATAGAACAAAATCCCAAAATAAGAAGGCATCTCTGATTAACATCAGTAAAACCTGCGCTCCCTCATTAAATCATCCAAGGCCACCTTCGAAAGAAAAATAGCCAATGACTCTAAGGATAATCTCAAGGCCTTCTTTAACTATGTCAAGAGTCTAGGGGCAAACTCTCAGATATGCTCCGAGCTAGTGCATAATGTCCATAAATACTCTGAACCAACAGACATTGCCAACATCCTGGCTGACAAGTTCAGTGCAAACTTCACCCCTTCCTCTCCACCAAAGGGGCTAGCACCCATCCCAGAAGAATGTGGTGCTCCAGATATCTCAAACACACAAATAAAGAATGCCCTTGCAAAGGCCAAAAACACAGCATCAATGGGACCAGACACTATCCCAGGTTGTGTCTTACACGAGCTTCAAAATGAACTAACCCCCCATCTCAAATCACTATTCAAACTCAGCCTCTCTACAGGCTATGTACCCAAAGAATGGAGTACAGCAACAGTCGTACCACTCCACAAAGGTGGTGCCACAACTGACCCTGGGAACTATCGCCCTACAAGCTTGACTAGCTTGGTCTGCAAAGCCATGGAACGCATTATCATGGAGCTCATTAACAGGGACATTGGGAACCTCCAGACACTGGACCCCACCCAGTTCGGCTTTGTTAAAGGCAGATCTTGCCTCCTGAACTTGGTCGACTTCTTCGAAACAGTCACCAAGGCCATAGATGAAGGGAAGGTGGTTCACACAGCATATCTGGACCTCGCTAAGGCATTCAACACCATCCCACACTCAGGAATCATAGACAAACTCACCAGTTTAAATATTAACCCCTATGTCACGAGATGGGTTGCCAATTTGCTCTCAGACAGAACCCACACGGTTAAGAGTGGCAGGCGCCATTGTCTGACTCTAAACCAGTCACAAGCGGAGTCCCACAGGGCTCAGTCCTGGGACCCCTCCTGTTCAGTATATATTTCTCTGAAGTACAGGCAAAGGCGGAGGGACTGTGGCTAACCAAGTTGGGTGCAATAACTGATTCTCCAGCTGACACAGACATCCTGCAAAAGGGTCTCTCAGAGACAAACACCTGGTTTCAAAGTCACGGCCTCAAGCTAAATGCCAAAAAATGCATAGTAATCCCATTTGGGAAAAACAAAGTACCTACAAACTACCACATAGATGGGAATCCACTAAGTACAGAAGAAGTAATTAGGGACCTGGGTACCCAAGTAGATAGCATGCTCTCCTTTGATAACCACATAGCCAAAACGGTCAGAAAATCCTTCTATGTGGCACACCTGATCACAAAGGGTTTCTCATCCAGAACCAAGGAGGTGCTTGTGCCCCTTTACTCCTCACTCATTAGGCCCATAATAGAGTACAATGCCCCATTTGGGATGTACCTCATTAGACACCTGCAACAACTAGAAAGACCACAGAAGTACCTCACTAAGAGGATTAAGGGCCTTAAACAATTACCCTATGAAGCACGACTAAAAAAGCTCCAGCTCTTCTCAGTCGGTTACCGTCTTCTCAGAGGTGACCTACGTCTGACCTATAGGGCCATGTCAAAACCTGAACTAATGGACCTGTTTCACCTCATAAAAACGAGATCCCTCAGAATCACTCGTTCTAGCTACTTGAACCTATGTACAACAATAAACAGGACATGCTGGAGGGATAGATTCCTGTCCCAGCGACTCCCCTCACTCTGGAATAGAATCCCAATCCATATTCGACAGAGCTCCTCTCTGACCCTTTTCAAGAGAAATCTTGATGAGTGGATGGGTAATCTTAAGTTCTACCCTGGGATCACTTCAGGAGCCCTGTTGACAGAGGCCCAGGTTACTAATCTAATGGGGAGGCGAAAGCCATCACTCTGTGGCTAGGCTTATAAATGCCCATGGGCAGATAGCCTAGTACTTACCTATGAACCTATGTTATTCCACATCTTAAAATAGAAAACATGAGACTAATAAAGGTTTGTAGACATTTACTGGTTTAGGCAAAGGAACGATTATTTCACATACTTGGGCATGAAAAGCATGTCAAATGAAACAGGATTAACAGCATTTTTAAAAGCTATGAATATACACCTTTAAAACAAAGAACAGTACTTAACCTTTACAATAGGCTAAGACAGCTGAAACTTTTCACCACTAAAATCCCCAACTAAGCATTTCTCCTTCACTCCATTTAAAACAGGAGAGAAGGAGAAAATATATTCGAGGAAAGGGTCTCATTTTGACGACCAGCTGGAAAATATACAGAAAGGATGTTTAATTTTTCTGGTTAAAATTATCTGTGAATATTTTCCTTAAAACACTGATCATGGCAGACAGCAGTTTTCTTATCAAAATCACTACTTACTACTTGTTTAGCACCTTCTATTACTTTGATTCAAAACAGAGGATCTTAGAAGCTAGGCTGCAATATGGAAGATTTAAACAGTGGAAAGGTGAGATTAGTGCTAGTATGCACACATGCAGTCCTTGAGGCTCTCACTGAATCAGACTATCAATTTTAGTTTTTTTTTTCTTTCTTTTTGGTTTAATACATCCGAATGTAACAACAAAATTATCAAAAGGTATGCAAATAAAATGCACATTGCAGGAAATGCAGAGATTTGTTTTTAAAGCTGCATGTCCTTGACACTAGACTTAAACTGGAGAATCAGGCTTGGACATGGCCTTTGAATTTTCATCCCTGTAGCAATGCTTTAGCAGATGTCCACTGAGAAGGACCCACTCACTCTGGCAATATCCAAAGCTTTGGATATCAGGTTGGATGGGTAGAAACAGATGAATTCCCACCTAATGTAGCAGTAACCCCTATTATGAACATAATAGTTTTAAAACTTTTAGTACTTGCTTGGGTACAGTTGAGTACCCTTAGAAAAGTAAATGGGGAAACTACATACAGTATGGAGAAAGGATGTTGGTATGCGAGTTGATATGTACGGAAGGACAAAAATACAGCTGCAACAAATGGCCTGATAGCATACATCAAAACAGAGCAGACTGGTTATTAACACCTGTAGCATTCAACTGAAGAAATTTCAGATGTTTAGCAACTGTACTTTATCTTACCCAATCTTCACCCTGTACATTTCAAAATGACACAAGGCTCATTAATGCACAAAGTGTCTGGACACTTAACGATCCCAAATGATACATTCACATGTTTTCTGCATCTCCTCCAAAACAGTTAGGTTAATCCTGCAGATCGGTCATTTGCTACTCACACACATTAACTTCCTTCTGACCAAATACACTTAGGCTAATCCCCCAGAACAGTTAAATGTTATTCATACTCACCACCCACTCCCCATTAAGGATGGTGCAATGAAGAATACAAGATTAATAATAATCATTCCTCACAATCAACACCTGTTTTGCACTGCTACAGGTATTTCACATTTCTACTGGAAGCCTGATACACGTCTATCACTCCTGCATACTATGCTGACCTCTTAAGAGGGGTTCCTAATTTCAGATCACTCTGTGTTAGTACCACTTATTCACATGGCCCTAATTTCAGGAATCACTGCATGGGTACCAAGTACCACCACTTTTATAAACTAGAAAACCTTGTATTCTTCAGCAGTTTGTCTTATCATGGCCATCTGCTCCATACAGGTTGTGTATGGCTTCTTATTCTGTGGCACATCAAGACAGCAGAGTTATGCAGACCAGCATCTCAAGACTTCTTTTGCAAACTCTTAAAAAATCTTAAGGAATGTGGAAAACCAAGTGGGATTCTGGGACATTTCTCTTAGCCCTGTATCTTGCCTAGTGAAAGACAGATGGCATCAGAAAATTAAAATCACATTATTCAACACATCACAAAAGTATGGTGCTGGAATATAGCAGGCTTCAGTTATGTGCAACATTCCTAACATTGTCTGAAGCTACAGCATGTTCTCCTAAGAGAAGACATCAAACAAACTGTACTTTATTGTTTCTTTTAGGACTAGCTTAAGGAGTACTTAAAACTTTATGTGCAAATTTAATAAGGAAGACAGCAATTCCCATCTGGAAACTGTCCCTTACCTGGAACTTGCTCTCTGAAACAAAGTAAGCACACAAAAGAGAACCTGCCAGCAGCCCTGATCCAATTATGAAGTTCTGCGTTTGGTTCAAAAGGGCCAGAGATGCATTAACCTTCCACTCAGAAAGCTGAAAAACATTAAACAGTTAAAGATTTCAAAAACAGGATTTAATTGCATTGCAGAAGGAAATGCATTTTCAGTACTGCTTTCAAGAGTTTATAAAATATCTTAGCAATTTATCAAACACAAGTTCAAAAAGCATTTTGTGGTTTCATCTAATAATGACCCCTCATACTGAAACCATAGAAACTGGCTGTAAACAATGCACATTTGCAGTCACTTAGAAACTGTCAGAAGCTGCCCAGAAGATAAGGACAGAAGTAAGATACAATACGAAACATGCAGCAGTCTCTTTTTTTTTTTTGAAAGGAAAACAAAAACAAAAGCAGTGTTCAGTATGACCATTTTTATGGCAATAATTTCCAGATGCCTGGATATCATTCTCTTGTAATGTCATAAACATCTGCCACTAATTAAAACAGGTGCAGAATTCATATCATCATATACAAATTATCAGTCTGTCATACGCTAGTTTCAGAGCAGCATAAACACTGGATGGCACTGGGTGTTAGGCTCTGCAGTGTCGAGTGAGTGTACTGGCACAGTGGTCGTGATCTCAGATCTATACCCAAAAGACTGAATCCTTTGTATACAATGCTATTTCCTAAAAGGGGCATTTGTATAATATAACACTACATTCAGTTCCACACACAGATTCTGATGCCCACCATCATGAATGTTTAATGTAGCAGCAAATTTCTGTACCATCCACATTCCAAAGCATTAGAACAGTCAAATTTGTTTTCAGTCACTACCTTCGTTCAGTAAGCAACAGAGATGTTCTTCAGATATTCTGTCCTGCATATAAAAGTTGACTTTCTGATCAGCATAGTCCACTTACAAATTTCAGTCACCAGTAAAACAGATACATGTACTGCCTTGTCTGCCAGTCAGCAAACTATTTCATTAATTTAAAAAGTGATAAAAAAGATACAGCAAGCTGAAATGCATTGACAAGTGCAGCTAGGAGGAGTTGGGGTGGCAAAATCAGTAGGCAGAATGAAAACCGTTTCCTAGAGATACCAGAAAAAATGTTGACAAAAATAGCTACAACTAAACAAAAGTAACGAAATAACAGTAGCAATAAATTAAACAATGACTATACTTAGAAACTTGAAACTTTTTTCAAATCTTATCTTGATGTCCCATGCTACATACCAATACTGTTGCTGCAGCATTATAAGCAGCTATTGGCATTTTTTGCTGTTGTTGTTGTAGATGCAATAAAAGAACATATTGATGATTTTTTTTTACGGTAAGCCTTCTCATTTGCATAATGCAATATACGTCCTCAAAAGTTAAGCTAATGCATGCTGTCACTGAAATACATTCAGAATCTCTGGACAAAATATCAGTAACTTTCTCAAAGGTTTGCAGTCACTGTCAAGTTTTAAATAAGTTGCATTAATCTTTTATATTTTTAGCTACAAAACAGTGCTTACATATATTTGTAAAACTAGGAAGCAGCTTCTGGAACTTATCCTCATTCAGTCTACCAGTGTTATCAGGTTTCCTTTCACAAGCTCAGCTGTACTGAACAATACACAGTAAAAGGAGGACAACAGAGGTAAGAAAAGAAGCTATAACAATCAAAGTAAGTGGGCACAGACTAGCATGCAGATTAGCATGGGTACCTTACTTTACAACAGGTAGTGTTGTGTGGGTGTAGCTGACAATTTGGGGTAACTGCTCCTAACTGGAGGAGTAAAATTCAGTTTTTGAAAATGCACAGTTTTGCGTGTTACTTGCAAGTTAAAAGGGGATGGAGTGTTCTGACGATCTATTAATTTTTTTTGTTTGAGTGTTTCACTGAAGCAAAAAGTTAAAAATGTGACCAGGGTTCAGATGGAGATAAGAAGCAACTACATAAAGAGATCAGCCTATGAAATATTAGTGTGCGCATGTAAGCTATTAAGTTGGACATATACCTTCAAAAGACTTGCTATGTATAAGTGGAAATAACAGCTTATCATAAAGAATATTCTTTCAATAATATAATGGAATGCAACTGGCCTTACGTGTAAAGACAAAAAACTGAATTATATTAAGAAGTGAAGGGTGCAGACAGCAATGTTACAGGAGACATATTTGTATAAAAATGAGTTTTGGAATTTGACAAAGAAAGGGTTACAGGGTTGTTATTCAGTAGAACAGTAAAGAAAGGAAAAGGGGAGCAATAAAACTGATAGCTAGAGAAGTTCTAAAAGTAACAGAAGACAAAAAAGACAATAACTGCAGATTTGTGGTAGGAAGGGGTTACAGGAAGGGGAGAAAGATTACGCTCTAGTATGGCACTTAAGAGACTTTTTGAAGAAACCATAAGCTTTTCGAAGTGAATATTTAAGAGTGGGAACTGGCACCCAACTTTCAGTACTGAGGAGGATGTATCGGGGGACCTAGAATGTAAAGCACAACAAAGGGGGGCAGACAACTGAAGGAATATATGAGAATATCTGTTATGGAACATCAAAAGACAGTAGCAGAAACTTAAGAGTTTATATATTATTCCCTAAGATGCAATAACTAGACTCCACTAGACAGAATTTAAATTTCACTAGAGCATGTGTATTTGAATGAAAACATTTGTCATACATCCAATAATTTTAGATAATGCACCAATAAAAGACTTAAAGATGCAGGGTAATAAAGTAAAAGTTAGACGTGGCTCTCTCTTACTTTTCTGTTATAAAAAGATGAATTTAAGAAAGGAGTAGTGAAAACGATTCAATTAAGTTACTAGGGAAAACAGAAACTTCTTTACAGGAGATGACTAGTAAGTGAGATAAAATGAAAGGTAAATTTAAAAACATGATAGAAATTAGAACGAGAGTGAGTATGACAGAGAAGTAACAGTAACTGGATAGAGGATTGACAAAGGTTACAGCATCACAGAAGAGGAATTTCACAGAACAGGAACAAATATTGAGTACTAAAGGATGAATAAGGGAGCAAAGGGATATGTGTGAGTTTAGAAAGGTTGCTGTTGAACACCTGTTTCTGAAAGCTCTGGAACACAAAAACATTTAGCACAATGACTTAGGCATCAGTAAACAGAAAGGGCTGATGCCAAACAGTGTGCCTATGACAAGAAAGATAACCTGAATACCATAGACATATTTTGAAAATTATATGAATACTTGTATAAAGCAGAAGAATATGGGACCAAAACAGGTGCACATGGAAATATTTAAGGAAGACTTAATTATACCAAGATTACAGGAAAGTAAGCCTCAATAATTAATAACTTAGACAGCAACAGGTGAGAAAAACTGATGTATAATTAATAAACATCAGAATCTTCAAGAACAGACAGTATTCTTGAGGAAGTTTGGAAGCTAGGAGGGAAAAACATGACAAAGATCTGGAAGGATTTGTTTAACAATATTTTAAAAGGGGCAAGGGAGGACCAGTACCTTGAAAGAAAGCCGTGGACTACCCAAGGAGGGAAATACCCACCGGAACCAGATTCAAATACAGCCATTTCAATTTATAAAGCATTTGTGTGTATAACAACTAACAGAATGGCAAAAAAGTCACTAAAATTGACAGATATGAATCAATGAGATTGTGTAGAGGGGAGGTAAGCACTTCAAATTAATAAAACGATGATGACCTATAGGGAAGCACAGTATAAGAAAAAGTGACTACAGTAGGTTGGTTTTGAGCTGGAAGGGGAAAAGGACATGAGTTAAGTGTGATACTTTGATGTTGATTCTCCCTACTGAATACGGTGGTTTAATGACTTAGTTGGATACTTTAGCACTCCAAAGTTAAAAGTCAAATACATAATACAATCAGAAGGTTAGAAATCAAATAGGAAAGGGATGATGATGAAATTGGAAGGGGAAGTTTAAGAAATAAGAAGCTAGTAGGATTTTGGATGCATGTCCTTAAGGAAATAAAACAGTCATACGGAATATTATATTCACCAAGTAGAAGGCACTTTAAGAACTAAGCCAAAAGGAGAATTGAGAAAGAATATTTTACTAATAAGGATGACTGCAAATAAGGGGATAGATAAATAGACAATAGGGGCTGGAATTTACTGGAGGAAATTAACTTCAGTACCAGAAGCAAACTAAGGAGTGAAAGGTAACAAGACTGGGGGAAAAGCTAAGCAGAAATTTGGAATGCTGGTTAGAGACTGCCTTCTCTACCAGAAATTGCTATCAGAGTACAGGCATGGAGAAATGGATAAAGAGTGTCATGTGAAAGACCATCTCTAATTGAGTTTTTAGTTGAGTTAAGAAGAAAAGGTGCTGTTAAAATGAGGCAAGTATAAAAATCATTTATATCTCTTAATTATCAAACAGTAACCAGGGGCAGAAAGGATAGGAAAGACAGAATAGAAAGGCAACTTACAAAAGAAAAGTGGGAGGTCATCAGTATGGCTTCCAAGTATGCAAAATAAACTTAGTATGAATAACCTTAACTTTAGGTTAGGTAATGCCTGTGGATACAGCTGATTATTTGGGGCAATTTTTCCTATCTGGAAGGTTAAACTTCATTTATTGAAGATGTACACAACTAGTGTGTTTGCAAGTTAACAGGTTATGGAGGTGTTCTGAAAATGTGCTTAGTTTTTGTTTGAGGGTTTTCATTAAAATAAAAAAGTCTTGAAAATGTGACATAGGTTCAAATGGAGATAAGAAACTGTATAAAAGACCAGCCTGCCAAACATTAGTGGGGACTTGTAACACAAAAGTTGGAAATATACATTCAAAAAAACTGTCATGCATAATAGGTGGGAACAATAAACTTATCACAATGGCTACAACTTTATCTTGGAAGATAAATGGCCTTACTGGCATAGGCAAAATGAAACAGTATTGAATTACACTAAGAAATATAGAGTGCAATTAGTAATGTTACAGGAGACATATTTAGAAAGAATGAGCACATGAATGTGATAAAGAAATTATTTCAAGATGGATATTTAGCAGAATATCAGGGAAAGGGGGAAAGGGAACTAATCATACTAACTGGAAGAGAGCTCCAATGATGATAGCACAGGAAAAAAAGATAATAATGGTAGATTCATAGTAGTAAGGATGGAGGATTATATTAGCATGTGTTTGCATTCCACCAAAAACTGCTATTTTTGAGCTTAAGAAAATATGGGGAGAAATAATCAGTTTTAAGCCCAAACTACTACTTATAGGTACACACTGGAATTTGATTTGCAACAGTGAGGATGGATTTGGGGGACCTAGAAGAGAAAACACAACAACAGAAGGTAAACTTCTGAAGAAATTTATGAAAATATTTTGTATGGAAGACACAAACTTAGTTGTAGGAATTTACATATTGTTTCAATAGTAGAAGAAGTGAAATAGACTGAAAGAAATTATATTTCACAATTACATGTGCATTTAAATAAAAGCTTTGACTGACATCCAATAACTATTTTGGATCATGCACCAATAAAAGCAAAGACAAAAATGCAGTTCAGGGTAATGAAACACCCACCTGTTAACAAGTGAAGAATTTAAGGAATGGGTCGTAGAAATTATTCAAAAGTTATTAGGGAATCCTGAAATTTCTTCATAAGTTATAATTATTGAGCAGGATAAAATAAAAATGGAGTTTAAAAACTGGGTAGAAATAAAACAGAAAGAAATATGGTTAAGTAATACAAATTATTTAGAGGTAATGCAGAATAAGGTGACTCTCACAGAACAAGAGAGAAGCAACTGCAGAGTGCTATGGACAAAATATCTGGATAATGTGCATGAGTTTAGAAAGATTGCTGTTAAGCAACGATTTTTTTATTTATTTTAACTTCATAGTGCACAAAAACTTTAACATAACAATTTAGGCAACAGAAGGAGGAAATGGTTGTTACTAGGCTTAGGAGCCTATAATAAGAAAATAAGCAAAGGTCCTGTAGAGGTGTTATGATAAACTGTATAAAGGAAAAAAATGTTGAAACCAAGAAAAAGCAAAAATTTAAATATTTAGACAACTTAAGTACACCAAGGTTAGAGACAAATGAGGGTCAACAATTAACAGTTAAGATAGGGGGAGATCAGATAAAAACAGTGATGTATAGTTAAAAACTGGAAAGTCTTCAGAAACTGCTGTTGAATTAGCCAATCTGTTAGCTGATAGGTTCAGTGCAAACTTCACCCCCTTATCACCAAAGGCCCAGTCGACATCCCCGATATTTATTCCATACCACACATCTCCATAGATCAAGTGTTAAAGGCCCTACCCAAAGCACCATCTCCAGCAACAACTAGCTTCGCTATTGAGCACTATTTAACCACAGCCTAATTACATGCTTCATTCCAGCAGAGTCGAGAACTGCTATTGTCATCCCCTTGCACAAAGGTGGTGCCACTACTGACCCAGGAAACGATCACCCCATTAGCTTGGCAAGTCTGATCAGTAAAGCCATGGAGCGTATCATTATGGATCTCATAAACAAGGACATAGGCAATCTCCAAGCACTCAACCCTACCCAATTTGGATTAGTCAGGGACAGATCTTGCCTACTGAACCTAGGTGACTTACATGAGACTGTCACCAAGGCTCTGCATGAAGGAAAATCAGTTCATGCAGCTTAAGTTGATCTGGCCAAAGCCTTTGAAACAATCTCGCACTCAGGCATCATCAAAAAGCTAACAACTTGGTGTTAATCCCCATCTCATCAAATGGGTGGCCAACTGGCTCAGATAGGACCCACAAGGTGAAAATAAGCGTCACCACCTCCAACAGCAGACCTGTCACTAGTGGTGTACCTTAGGATCTGTCCTGGGATACCTACCTGTTTGGCACCTACATCTCAGAGGTCCAAAGACAAAGGGCCTGTGGCTGCCCAAATTTGCAGATGACTAAGTTGGGTGCTGTCATTGATTCCCCAAATTATGTCAACATACTGCAAGAGGGTCTTACAGGTACAAATAACAGGTGCCAAAGTCATAGCCTTAAGTTAAACGCAAAAAAATGTATTATCATACCAGTTGGCAAAAACATGGTCCCTACTAATTATCACATCAATGGCAACCCCCTAAGCATACAACCTGTGGTGAGAGACCTGGGTACTCAGGTTGACAACAATCTCAAATTCGACCAACATGTGGCAGCAGTTGTCAGAAAAGCCTTTCACTTGGTTCATCTCATAAGTAAAGGGATTGCATCCAGAAAAAAGGAGGCTATTACCTCTCTGCACTCCTCCCTCATTAGACCTATAATTGAATATAACTCGCTGTTTCGTAAGTACCTCTCCAAACACCTGCACCAACTGGAAAGGCCACAGAAATACCTCACAAAGAGAATCCATAGCCTCCAACACTTGTCCTATGTGGACAGGCTCAAATCACTATCACTTTACTCGATATCATACAGGTTTCCCAGAGGTGATCTGTGTCTCGCTTATAAGGCAATATCGGACCCTGCCCTACTAGAGATGTTCCACATCCATAAGTCTAACTCCTCATGCATTACCTGCTCGATACGCCTAAATCTAATATACAACATAAACTTGCCTCTCCAGCAGGTTTTTTAATCTCCCAAAGGCTGCCCTGTCTCTGGAACAGACTTTCCATACATGTAAAACAGATTACTTTGCTGACCCTCTTCAAGCGCAATCTTGATAAGTGGATGGGAAACCACAAATTTGTCTCGGAGCTCCACCTTTGTCCCTCACTGACAGGGGTGACAGGTGCTGACTCAGGTTTCTTTTTTTGGGATAAACTCTTGGCTAAGCTTATAAGGGCACCAGGGCCATTAGCCTAGTAACCTCCTATGAACATATGCTACTCCAGTAAAGGCTTGGAGGAAATAAAGTGATAAAGACCTGGAAGGTTTTGTTTAACAGCATTTTTAAAGGAGGGAAAGCACCAACATCTTGGAAGAAAGCTGTGGTGGCTTTAACACCTAAAGTTGCTAAAGACTGACCAGACCTAGCTTCATATACACCCACTCCAATTTTAAACCATGGTTACAAATTGTTTGTCTATACTAGCTAAAAGAATTGCAAAGTTTTTGCCAAAACTACTAGACATGGATAAATGTAGCTTTGTGGAAGGAGACAAACATTTGACAATATTAAGGAAGCAGAAGTTAAGAAAATACTGTGGCTACTGAATCTTAATGCACAGAAAGCATTTAACAGTAACCTAGGAATTTATGAAAAGAGCAAAGGAAGCATTTGCATTCTCTGATACAATAATAAGGTCACTTAAGAGGATATATGATTTATTGGAGGCAAGAATTAAAGTGGGATGGTTCCTCTCTGATAAAGTTGTGTCTGAGTAGAGGAATCAGGCAGAGATGTCCTCTTGCCCCTTTGTTAGTTGCTTTATATTTAGAGCCACCGGCAAAGAAAATAAAGGATTCGGGGTGTAATTGGTATGGTAATCAAGAAAATTTGGCTGTATATGCAGATGATATTTTGTACCTCATGAATCCAGAAAAGAACATCTCAGTATTGCAGAACATTTTGAGACAGTTTCATATCTTTTTGGAATGTAAACTACGTACCCACAAATGAATTGGTTTAGCAATACCCAATATTAATAGGGGCAAATTAAGATGAAGTATTTAGAAGTATGGATTTAAAAGACTTCTGTTATAGCAGTTAAGCATATGTGGGAAAAGACTAAAAAGTCCTTTTCACACAAAAAAGCACACAAACACCATATTCTCATAAAAATATATATTAAACTACATTACAATATATTTAATATATATTTGTATAATATTGGTACTGGTGATTAACTTCATAATAAATGGGTAATGATTTCTGTATTATTTTTATCTGCATGTTTTACATAAAAGAATGGCATATTGCCTTGAGGACAAGCCTTTTTAAGGAAGTGATGCATGTATGATGGCTGATTCTGAAGAAGTTTTGGTTTAAGAATAAAAGCGGTTAACCGTCCTGCTTTATTCAATAAAAAACATGGGGAGGTACTGGAGTTTGCTTTTTTGTGTGAAAAAGAACTTTTTAAAATATTTATTGCTCCTCTAAGCGGGTTTGGCAGTATTTTCATTGGTTATTGGCACTCTTGCATAGTTCGTTGTATTTAGCTGGAAGAGACCAAACAAATGATAATATTCAGAGTACAGGCAAAGACAAAGGGATAGGGGAATCCTAAGAGAAAGACCTGCTTTGGTAGAGGTTTTAGCTGAATCTAGAGCAGAAGCTGCTGTCAAAAAAAAGGATAATTTGTAGGGCATATATTATATTACACAATAACTATAAGAATCAATCAGAAGAGGTTATAAAAGATTGGGAAGAGAGAATGGATAAGCATTTTACAAGGGAATAATGGGTGGACATATGTATGGCTCCCAAGTAAGCAACAAAGTCCAGAAGATACCCCAAGTAAACTTCAAAGAATTTTTCCTCATGTAGATGGCAAATGCTGGAGGTGTGATGGGGAAGTGTAGATAATTGTGAACATACATTTAGGGAGGTCATGAGTTAGCAGATTGTAAAAATTCCCTGCAAAATACTCTGTCAAAAATATTCAGTGAGCAAACGGGTATATAAAAGGAAATGATTCTCAGCTGGGACACAGGGTCTGAATTGCCTAGACATAGAAAGGCCTTGTTAAATTTAGTTCTGGTGTCTGTCAACTGTATTTGAAGTATTAAATATTGCAGTAGTGCTAGAAGAACTGGAAGTGGGATCTTTAGGAAAGGGAAGTCGCAAATTACATAGAAATAAATGGAAATTGTGGGAATACATGCAGAATAATGGTCAGCAGGAGAAAGGTTTTAGAGAAGGCAGGAATTGAGCAATTTGTGTATGTAGGATGGATCACCATCTTCTACTTTTGACTTTTCCCATTAAGGGTCACCACAGCGGAACAACAGTCAGCAGAATGATTGGCAATGGCGTTTTACAGCGTCAAGTTGCCACCCACACATGCCCAATCTTCCACAGAAGGCACAAACATGCGCGCGTGCACACACACACACACACACACCTAGGGCCAATTTAGAGTGTTCAATTCACCTGCAGCATGTCTTTGGGATGTGGGAGGAAATCAGAGCACCAGGAGGAAACCCACACAACCACAAGGAGGACATGCAGACTCTACACAGAAGGCACCCCAGCCAAGAATTGAACCGGAGAACTTCCTGCTGTGAGGCAGCAACTCTAACCACTGCACTACCACAACCACATATTTGATGTATATTGTAGGTAATTGAAAACATGTTAATCTTTTTTTCTTTTATACAATGTATGTTTGCCTATATCTTAAGTGATAATTTAATAAAGGTGTTACAAAATATATTTTACTTATTTACCGATTGACATTTACCAGGGAACTCCAACTGGGTAATAATTAATAATTTTTAACAGTGGCCTGGGGAGAAAACCTCTAGAGAGTTAAATAACATCAAATAAAACAGGAGTATAGATGCATTTAAAAAGCAGATATACATACAATTTGATAGTGGACTACATGGGATACAATAAAGCATGAGGAGACACCAGTGATGTAATAAAAAAAATACAATTAAATATGACAAACAGTATATATAAGGTATAAGAAGTATAGTCTACTATGCTAAGAAATAATAATAAAAAAGATCAAGGAAAAAACAAAAAAGTCTGAAATGTGTTCAGAACTCTTTCACTACTGCCAGAAGTTAAATAACTTCCATTTCAAAAAGTCCACACAGAAATCCAACCAGTGTGCAAAATCAGTGTTAAAAACAGTTTCACACACTTCAACCACATTAAATTGCTATAAAATACTTCAAAGAAATTTGCGGTGGTGGTGCTGTGGTAGTGTTGCCACCTCACAGTAAGACGCTGTCCGGTTCGATTCTCAGCTAGAGAGTCTTCTACGTGGAGATATGCGTGAATGGACGTACCTTCGTTGAAGGTTGTGCATCAGGGCTGGTAACTTGGCATGTAAAAATCAATTACCAACGATTAGCGGACCGAAGTTCTGCTGTGGCGACCCCTAACCGGGAAAAGCCGAAAGACACAACAACATTTGCTTGCCAGAGAGAGTAAAATCTCCACAGTGCATTCAAATGACTTAACTTGTGCTAAAACTGTGATCCACTGTTTAAAACACATAAAAGATGAAAATAAAGCAGAGTAAGAACAGTTAAGACAGGCACATTTAACTCATAGTTTTAACTGCTTGAGACAGCCCGTAGTATCTAACAGCACACATACACAGTGCACTTCTGAGAGAAATACTAAAAGTTTCCGCAGAAAAAGTAAAAAACATTTGTCAAAAAACATAGCCAAATAAAAAAAATTCCCACAGGAATTACTATAACACTGACATAAAATATTAAAATAAATATATTTTTAAAATAAACATAAAAAGAGAAAGAAAATAATAAATCTAATAATAAAACAAGAGGATGGGGGTACCAAATAGGGCTTACCTGAGCAGTACGCCAGAAAAATCGGCAATGAATCCTGTGGAGAGAGGCAGGATTTTCTTATTTGGATGGCAGAAAAAGACTGAACACTTACTTCCTGTGACAGCTGAAGGAAATGGTCAGTTGTCAATCAGTTTTCACAGGAACAGAGAGGGAGGGAAGTCTGAGCTTTTGAAAACTAGCAAGTAATGGGTTACCTTATCAGATAACTCAAAATGCCACTGAGGCAGTGGGAATGATGGACATCTGAAGAATTGAATATACTGTAAAGGATATAAAAGAAACGGAGGTAGGACCTTTCAGAGAAGGAACTAGGCATCAACCAATATATATCACTAGGTGAGTTGCAAACTGGCTTACAGACAGAACCCACAGTTTGAAAGTAGTGGACTCAAGTCAGACTGCCGACTAGTCACAAGTGGAGTCCCCACAGGGATCGGGGTCCTGGGTCCTCTCCTGTTTGGCATCTACTTCTCAGAAGTTCAGGCCAACACAGAGGGACTCTGGCTGACCAAGTTCACCGATGACTGCAAGCTGGGAGCCATTTCTAACTCCCCAAGTGATGTAGACATCCTACAGAAAAGCCTCACTGAGGCTGATGACTGGTGTCGAAACCATGGCCTTTAGCTTAATGCCAAAAAATGCGTTGTCATTCCCTTTGGGAAAAACTCAGTTCCCACTAATTACCACAATGATTGCAACCCACTGAACACTGAAGGTGTTATAAGAGATCTGGGGACACAGGTTGACAGCAACCTCTCCTTCGACCACCACATTGACACTGTGGTCAGAAAGTCCTATGTGGCACATCTCAATGCCAAGGGTTTTGCATCCAGGAAGAAAGAGATCATCTTCTCTCTCTACTCTTCCCTCATTAGACCAATCATAGAGTATAACGCCCCATTTGGCATGTACCTCACTAAACACTTGCAACAACTGGAAAGACCACAAAAGTACCTCACGAAGAGGATCCTAGGCCTTAACCACATGCCCTACATGGACAGACTCAAAAAAACCCAGCAGCTTTTCTCTGTCTCATATAGTCCATTAAGAGACGTATCTCTGCTTAAGCCATGTCTGACCCAGCCCTGTTAGAAATGTTACACCTAAAAAAATCCCAATCCCTCCTCACCATACACTCCAGGGACCTCAACCTCATTACCACAATCAACGGAACATGCTGGAGGGACAGGTTCATAACCCAGAGACTGCCCATGCTCTGGAACAGACTTCCCATACATGTCGAGCAGAGCATCTCACTGGCCCTTTTCAAGAGAAATCTTGATGAGTGGATGGGAAATAGAAAGTTCACCCAAGGGATCACTCCAGTTGCTCTACTTGACAGAGGCCCTGGGAACTAATGGCGGCATAATGTCAGGGCACTTCTATGGGATAGGCTTGTAAAGGCTCCAGGATTGTTGTCCTAGTACACACCTATAAAACCTATGAACACATTACATAGAGATAAACAGAATATGTGGTAACAATACAAGCAGAATAATGCTGAGGAGGAATAGTGATGTTTAAAGGAAGGCAAGAATTTAGCAATTTAATAGTAATGTTAAATGAATTAAAGTTGTTAAAAAGAAAATATAGGACTACTACACAAAAATAATGTTCCTATGGTTTGTTTTATTTTCTGTTAATGTATTGTTACTCATGTCACACTTGTGACGATACAATAAAGTTATTTAAGAAAATCTATATGCTGTGAAAGATCTACAAATCCCCAAAGACTCAACAAGTTTATCATTCCAGTGGGGTGAAAAAGAAGGCAGTTGTAAAAAATGGCACAGAGTAAAACAGATGTTAACAAAACAGGAGGTTTAAGACTCCACTGGGATGGAAATAAAGGACTACAAACAACTTATGTGTCTTTTTTCTGTGCCAAAACCTTAACATTTGATTGATACAATAATGCAAGACCCATGGAGACAAGTTCTTAAAGAAAAACATGACAATTCATCTGTGTTGTGCACTGAAGAACCTGAACAGCACATAAATGCCATAAAAGGGGGAGAAATAACTAAACTGTGCTCTACTTTTACACAACAGCATGTGGATATTTTTTTCTAAGCAGGAAAATTTGTTCTTGAAAGAGAAATGATTATGTTAATTGTGCAAATGACATTTTAAATCCTGATATATTTCCTTAATGCAGTGAACATTCATTAAAGTAAAATACAAGGAATTAAAATTAGAAATATTAAGAAAACTACAAGAACAGAATATGAACAAAGACAAAAAGTGGAGTACAACAGAGGAGATATCAGCAGAGGCAAACAATTATATTTACTCCTGTGGGTAACAACTGCTTTTATTTGGGAGGATATTAGATGAGACTTTTCTAAGTTGATATTCAACCCCCACAATGTAGACAAGATCTTGGTTCTTTATATTATTTGAAATTCAAACTTCAGAGTTTTCCCAACACCAGAAAGCCAAAATAAAATACCTTTGGTAAAGAAATATGAATACTGGACCAAGCAGTTTGTTAACAGTTGAGAAGCAAAAGAAAGGCCAGTGGCAGAGAGGTAAAATGGAAATGTTGACTACTTAATACTGAACATAAATAATTTCCTTATGGGAATATTCAGGTAAGAATCATTTAGACCCACAGCCACCAATCAGGTCCCTTAGTACAACAATGAAAGCACAGACTGCAAGATCATCATTCTGAACTGGTATCCACTTTTCACCTTTTTAGGAACCAGTGAAAAAAGGAACTCCTTCCCTCTTTCATTTACAATGATCCTTTATATATACTTTTTGGTTTACTGGAAGAGTAAAGGGAAAGCTACTCACTTGGGGCAAGGACTACAAGGTACTGACCCACAGGGATAACATGACCCATCTTTCTTACCAATATCTCAGCACCTACCTCAAAAGAAAGGCTGTTTGTACAACAGTGTTTTGGGTTTTCTTTTAAAGTAGTTTTGCTTTACAGCCTAAATGGTATCAGTCTTGTACTGATGTTTTTATAACTGTTGCCTTTGTTTAATACACATTTTCTGTATTATGGGCTTACTCCATGTCCAAGACTTACTACTAGTTTTCTCTGAAACATAGTGCTAGAATTGCAAATATTCATTCATTTTCCTATTTTACTCTACACCTGTGTATTCTTCTGTATGAAAACCAAAAATGAAATAGGAATCCAAAGCAGACTATTAATTTTATAAAAATCAACTAAGTAACTGGACTGGTGCTGACAGAGCACATCTTGTAGATGCTGCAAATAGTGGCATCAGAAAATAGCCAAGATGTATTGCAGTCAATATGCAAACAAATCACCAAGTGTTGTTCTTGACAAAAAATGACAAAAGAAAAGGTGTTGAAAATAAGTGATACCAGACTTCTAGTGGAAACTGATTACTTACAGTTTGCCAAACAGAAAAGAAAAATCATTCCAGACATATGATGAATTTTTAAACGCCTTTATTGAGTTATCATTTCTGAGACAGGCAAACTTACATTTATATAAAAGTAATCAAACCTTATTAACAAGTCCACTTTTATAAATGTTATACATCATATACAGTTATATATCATATAGTTCAAGCAGCATTACATCAATTGTTCAATTCCTCCTTCTCTTAAACCTCATTCCTCCTCCAAACCATTTGACTACATAATATCGTTCCTACAACTTCCATTTTTTTTCTACGCAATTTACTCCTACTCTTGCCTAAAGATCACACTTCCTGTTCTTTTATCTATGTTATAATATTTACTTCTTCAAGTACTGCTGGTTTAGATTTTGATTTCAATTTTGTAGTAAACGAAGAAAGAAATGGCAGAAGAGGACACCAGTACGCAAACACCTTCAGTAGTCACAAAATAATAGCGTATAAAATGTTTAATATCCGCTTTCGTCACACAAACTTCATCAGAAAAAAGGTATTAAACATTTTATACGCTATTATTTTGTGACTACTGAAGGTGTTTGCATACTGGTGTCCTCTTCTGCCATTTCTTTATTCGTTTTCTTGGTTGTGTTTGGCTTTTTTTGGTTGGTGGTCAGTTTTGTAGTAATTGATTTTTTGGAGGTAAGGTTGATAAAGGATAATGAGGGAAATGTACTCACAAGCGAGGAGAGTGTGTTGAGCAGATGGAAAGAGTACTTTAAGGGGCTGATGAATGAAGAGAATGAGAGGGAGAGAAGGTTGGATGATGTGTGGATAATGAATCATGAAGTGCAGTGGATTAGCAAGGAGGAAGTAAGAATAGCTATGAAGAGGATGAAGAATGGAAAGGCTGTTGGTCCAGATGACATACCTGTGGCAGCATGGAGGTGTTTAGGTGAAATGGTAGTGGAGTTTTTAACTAGATTATTTAATGAAATCTTGGAAAGTGAAAGGATACCTGAGGAATGGAGAAAAAGTGTTTTGGTACCAATTTTTTTTTAAGAATAAGGGTGATGTGCAGAGCTGTACTAACTACAGAGGGATTAAATTGATCAGTCACAGCATGAAGTTATGGGAAAGAGTAGTAGAAGCTAGGTTAAGAAGGGAGGTGATGATTAGTGATCTGCAGTATGGTTTCATGCCAGGAAAGAGCACTACAGATGCGATGTTTGCTCTGAGAGTGTTGATGGAGAAAGTACAGAGAAGGTCAGAAGGAGTTGCATTGTGTCTTTGTGGATTTAGAGAAAGCATATGACAGGGTGCCTAGAGAGGAGTTGCGGTATTGTATGAGGAAGTCGGGAGTGTCAGAGAAGTATGCAAGAGTGGTACAGGATATGTATGAGGGTAGTGTGACAGCAGTGAGGTCTGCGGTGGGAGTGATGGATGCGTTTAAGGTGGAGCTGGGATTACATCAAGGATCAGCTGTGAGCCTTTTCTTATTTACAATGGTGATGGATAGGTTGACAGACAGGAGTCCCCGTGGACTATGAGGTTTGTAGATGACATTGTGATCTGTATTGAGAGTAGGGAAAAGGTGGAGGAGACCCTGGAAAGATGGAGATATGCTCTAGACAGAAGAGGAATTAAGGCCAGAAGGACTAAGACAGAATATGTGTGTGAATGAGAGGGAGGCTAGAGAAATGGTGAGGATGCAGGGAGTAGAGGTGGTGAAGGTGGATGAGTTTAAATACTTGGGATCAACAGTTCAGAGTAATGGTGAGTGTGGAAAAGAGATGAAGAAGAGAGTACAGGCAGGATGGAGTGGGTGGAGAAGAGTGTCAGGAGTGATGTGTGATAGACGAGTACCAGTAAGAGTGAAAGGGAAGGTCTACAAGAGGGTAAGTGAGACCAGCTATGTTATATGGGTTGGAGACGGTGGCATTGACAAAAAGGCAGGAGTCCAAGCTTGACATGGCAGAGTTGAAGATGTTAAGATTTGCACTGGGTGTGACGAGGATGGACAGGATTAGGAATAAGTATATTAGAGGGTCAGCCCAGGTTGGAAGGTTTGGAGACAAAGCTAGAGAGGCAAGATTACGTTGGTTTGGACATGTGCTGAGGAGGGATGCAGAGTATATTGGGGAAAAAGATGCTAAGGATGAAGCTGCCAGGTAACAGGAAAAGAGGAAGGCCTAAGATAAGGTTTATGGATGTGGTGAGAGGACATGCAGGTGATTGGTGTGACAGAGCAAGATGCAGAGGACATGAAGAAATGGAAACAGTTGATCCGCTGTGGAGACCCCGAACAGGAACAGCCGAAAGAAGTAGTAGTAGTAATTGATTTTTTGGAGCCACCAGTATTAAACTTAAGGCTTTACTAGGTGTAGTAAATTCAGATGCTGTGTCCCAGCTCAAAAAGAAATATTTCCTTAGTTGCACTCATTTGCTGTCCAGTATTCCTGACAGACTACTTTGTAGGAAATGTTTAAGTCTACCAACTCATTACACTCTGAGAACATATGCTCCAGGGTACCTCTTTCTTCACTATTATACCTTTAACCTTTGTTATCTACCAGATAAAAAATGATTTGAAGTTGCTAAGGGTACGAATGTATCCATGCAAAAACTTCCAAACAAAAATCTTAAATCTTCTAGACTGTTGCATATTTGGGAGCCATGCATATGTCCTCCCATTGCTGCTTTGTAAACTGCATATCTAATCTCTCTTCCCAATCTTTTCTGATCTCTTCTAATTGTTTCTTATACTTACTGTGCAATATTTTATATGCCCTACTTATCCCTTTTTTAAAAGCAGATTCTATTCTACATTCAATTAAAAACTCAACGAGTGTAGGTCTTTCATTTAGGATTTCCCTAACCCTTTCTCTTTGTCTGTACTCGGATAGCAATCCCCAATAGGCAAGGCAATCAGTAGCCTGCAATCCAAATGTCTTCTAGCCTTCTTCACTTTATATTTCCTTTCCCTCTCTAATTATTTACCCCAATACTTTGGTTCCTTTGCCACCCTCCTCCAATGAACTGCAGATCCTTCTTGCCTATTCTCTGTACCACTAATTGCAGTCATCACTATTGCCAGACTCTCCTTATTCATTCCCATGCTGACTTGGTTCTTAATATATTTTCTCCTACTTTATGAATATAATATTCTGTATAACTACTGTTATTCTCCTTAAGGATCTATGTCCAAAATCCCATTATTTTCTTCTTTCTTGAATCCCCCACCCCCTCGCTTCATCATCATCATCCCTTGCCACTTTGAACTGTAGCTTTTTGGTTGTGTTGTGTGCAAGAGTCTTAACTGGGTAGCTCTAAAATATTCTTTCAAATCGGGTAACTTAATTTCCTTCTTCTATTGGAAGGATCAACGTATCCCACTTTATTCTTGCCCTCTTACCATCCCAGATAAAATCATTCAACTCTATTAATTACTATCACCAACTTCTCCTCTGGTTGATAAAAAATGCCTGACCTGTGCATAAAATTAAAGGGATTAAAACATTTTAACTACTCGTATCTTGCTATCGACATCCATAACGCAGCTTTTCCAGTTCCTGTATCATTTTAGTCTCTTCCCACATATCCGTAGCTGCCATGACAATTTTTATCCATACCCCTAAATACTTCATTTTATCAAGTCCCATAAACATGGGTATTGTAGAACCAATTTATGTGTAGGCACATAGTTTATAATGCAGCCTTTGTTTTATCTTCATTAATTTTATACCACCCCACCAAAAAAACAGAACTATCTCAATGTTCCACAACACTGAGATGTCCCTTTCTGGTTCCATCATGTACAAAATAATATCACCTGCAAATAAAGCTAACTTATCCTGAACACAATACCAATTATATCCTTGAATTTGAGTCCTTTTTTTCTTTGCCAAATGTGATGTGGAGAAGCTGGTATAAGATTTGAACTGCTATATCTAGCTTTCAGAATATTTTCCCCTAACTCCTCAAGCACATACATGGAGGCATATCAGGCTACTGAAGGGATTAAAACTTAATTCACTAGAAAACAAACTGGCAAGCCATAGGGCACTCTTTCTCAGCCCTCTACTAGTCTGGGGACAAAGAAAATGCAAGGGAAACCTTTTCCTTTGTTCCAAAAGATGATGCTGCAGTGTCAGAGAGAAGTCCAGAAAGTGATTATGAGGACTGGAAAAACTTGAATATAAACCAAATGCCAGTACTGGGGGAAGAGGAAACGGAGGAAGAGCAGCATTAAAGTGAACTTGTTGAATAAATGGAAGAACTGTAAAGTACTGATCCTGCTATGTGTTACATGGGTTTTTGAAATGTAGAGGCAAAAATGAAAACAGCTGTGAGGTCAGGAAAGGTTCAGCATGTATTTATGCTAGTGGAAGAACTTTAAAGCATAAATCCTATTTAGTGTCTTTGCCATAGGAGAAAAGATGAAGTGAACTCAAGATGCGACTAAGTCAAATAAAGTTTACTGTTCCATGGTTTAAATTATAAAACTTAAAAAAATAAAACACTGTATAGGAAACTACAGTACACATAGCAAACATTGTATTTGGTGAGTGAAGGGCTCTGATGTGTAGACTGTAGAATAAGTGAGTTACAATAGGCTACACCATAATCTTTTAAAATATCCAGTAACAAGATGTACTGTGGGGGGATGGAGCATTTAGTGATTATTCAACAGGGTGGCAATAATAAGTTAAGAAATACCTTATTATTGCCACTCTATAATAAGGTAGAAAATACCTTTTAATGTAGATTTTCATTATATACAAACTAGGAAATATGTGAAAATAGTAGAAGAGATAAAACAATGTTGCGTTTTGTAGCTATTAGGTGAGGGTTATGCTGTGAATGGCCAATAAACAGCCAAAATAAAAAGTAAAAAGGTATTAGTAGCTTAGGGGTACAGGAGTAGACTTCTGTATGTAAATAAACCAGGCATACTGCTTTTTCAACTTAAAAGACTTAAAACAAGGGTGTGAAGAAAATGTATTATGGTAGTTACACAGTCAATTTGAGAGGTTACCAGATGTTTTTTCCCCATTAGCAGTGCATCAGCTTAAGGGAAGCAAGGTGCAGGTACAAATGAGATTATGAAGAAATCAATCATGTGATTTCCTAACTGTTATCTAAGTAATGTTTTCTGTTAACTATTAAGAGTTACAGATAACACTAGGGGAAAAATGGCTTGTAGCCTAGTGAGAACTGAAAGTGAAGTAAGAAACTAAAATAAAAACTGTTAACAAAGAACAGTTTTGAAAGCAAACACTGTCAGAAGTGTCAGCATTAAGATGCATTAATAAATGGTCACAAAATTAGTTTATTTGCTAAAGACTAGTCAAGAAAATCTTTTAAAGCTGGTTTAAAAGTTGATGTTTAATCAAATACATTCAAGTCGATTTTCTAAACTTGGGAAGTAAAGTGAAGACAGAAACGGATACTTTCTTTGGATGAGACTTACAGACAATGACATGAAGATCAGTGTGGTTAACCTTAGCTTATACGTTTAGGTAATGCCTGTGGATGCAGCCATCAGTTTGAAGCTGTTGCTCCAATTTAGATGGGTTGTGTTTCATCTTTGAATATGCATGCAGCTGTGTGCATTTTGTTTATTTTAAATGGAGATTGCAATATCTGGAAAAATGTGACGCGAGCTGAAAAAGAGATAAGAAGTTATAATCATTTAGAAGGCTTGCCTTCCAATCATTAGCATGTATACATGAATAGCCAGACGGAAGAATATATACAGAATAAGTGTCATGCACTGTAAGTGACAGTAATGTGTACTTAATAGACAGGTATAATTTTCAGTTTTAAGACGGAATGTAACTGGATGGAAATTGTTTCAGGGAAGATATTTAGCAGAGAACCAGGGACAAAAGAAAAGGGAAGTAATAATACTAATAGGGAAAGGGGTTACCATTTTGATAGAGGAAAGAAAATATAATAATGTCCAGTTTAGATCAGTAATGGGCTAGTGGGAGGGAAGGAGGATAACTTTGGATTTACATTCTCCTTAAGACAACTGTCTTGGCTGTTGGAAAAATACTAAGAAGAATAAGTTTTCAGCAGGGTACTTTATTTAGGAGCAAAGACTCCTGGTTTATAACAGTGAAGATTTTATCATAGGGACTAAGAAAGGAAACTATAAGTAGGTAGGGCAGTTTGTTAAAGAAAGAGCGAAGTATTTTGTATTGAGGATGTTTTTCAAAAACACCAAAGCGGCATAGAACAAACAAACCAAAAAACTAGAAACGTGCTACTCAGCAAACTTAAGGAGTCACCACAACTTGCTCTTAAAATGAGGGCTTTCAATCTTTATTCATACACCACGAATTTCATCAGATAAATGTAATGCAACACATCAGGTTTAAAAATGGTGCCCAACAGATCACACGATAAAAACAAACAACCCCCCTTCCCCAGCTTTTAAAGTGACATGTCAATACAAATCAAAGTAATAAATCAAACTAGTGAATGTAAAACAAAATTGCAGTTTTTCACGATCACATTTAAATTCTTTGTACTAGTAAAGCCAATTTATGTTGAGAGTTGCATTTAAAGGAGGACATTTATCTGAATTCAGTCTGATTTGCCATTCTGACTCTTGGCATTCTAAAAGCATGTTACAGCTGCCAGAAAAAGTCACTCCTGTCAACAGAATCTAGTACAAAGAACTGGAATTTTTTTATAATTCTCACTGCAAAGCATGTCTCCTAGGGCATTACTAGTGTCTCCTTTTCTTATTGTTAATGAATGTTAATAAATTGTATGAGACAACTTCCTAATTGTCTTTCCAACATAAAGGCAGACACATGAATCACAGTGAGCTGAGTAAACAACCCCCTTTGAACCACAATTGTACCTTTGGTGTGCAAAAATATTCATATTTAAGTGACTAATGAAAATACTCATTGTATTCAAGATAAAGCGGCATTTGTATTGACATGTCACTTTAAAAGCTGGAGAAAAGGGGAATAGATGTTTTTATCATGTGATATGATGGGCACCATTTTCAAACCTGATATGTGTTGCATTACATTTATCTGATGACGTTCTTGGTGTATGAATAAAGAACAAAGCACTAATTTTAAGAACAGGTCGTGACGACTCCCTAAGTTTGCAGATGATGTTTTTCAGTAACAAGAGTCCACAGGAAATTTAATTATTTCTCTAGATACAGAACTAGGCTAGGCTGGAAAAAAGCTATAAATCACTGGAGCATTTTGATTTGCCTTAAAGTTTTGGGACCATCCAATAACTATATGATTATTCACATCTAAAGACTAAGATGAGGATACGTGGTAAAGTAAAAGTGGCACTGACATTTCCAAAGAGTGGAATTTGAGGGATGTGTAAAGGACAACATCAGAGTGTTATTATGGAAGATGCAAATTACTCTAAAAGGGAATTTAAAATTAAAGTATGGCAGAAATGAGGGATAAAGACAACAGGAATTACAGACAATGGCTGAGAAAAGTTACTGTTGTAGAATAAAAAAGTGAATCTGAAAGAACACAAACTGTTAAGGGAAAATAAGCAAGTATCTGGATAACATACATGAGTTTGAAAGACTGCGGTCAATAAATTATGTTTCGATGATAATTCTGCAACACTGACATTTTTAGACCAATAATTCGGGCAACAGAAAGTTTAAATAGCAGTAGTGTAACTCCTGCACCTTATAATAAGAACTAGAGACTTTAACTGGAGATATTCTGGAAATTTTATGAAAATTTGCACAAGCTACAGAAACATGGTAATAAGGATAAGGTACAACTGGAATTATTTATGGAAGGATTAGATGTGCCAATACTGGAGGAAGGGGAGACTCAACAACTACCAGTCATGACAGATGAGAAAAAAATGGAAATACATAAATCAATAGGGAAATCACCAGGAGCAGATGACATTCTTTTAGAATTTTGGAAGTTAGGAGAGAAGAAACTTATACACTGGAAAGGCATTGCTCAGTAATGTCTTCAAAAGAAAAGTGTTTACATTTTAGTTAGAGGAAGGCACTGATGGCAGCGCTACTGAAACAGGAAGAAGGATCCTTGTAGATATCATGTCATGCAGACTTGACTATAAATGATAATTATACAATGCTTATGTATATATTACTTCAAAGAATCCTAAAAATTTTATCAAAATTGATAAGAATGGTTCGATACAGTTTTGTCAAAAGACAAAGAAATTTGATAACACCAGTGGAACAATAATCAGAGAAATATATACAATACCTAGCACTTTTTCTTACTCTGGATGAACAGAAACCACTCAACAGCAGCTACAGAAAATCTGAGTAGGGCAATGACAGCTTATGTGTTCAGTAACAGAGTAATGAAGTTAATAAAGAGAATACATGAAGAATAAAAGGCAAGCATAAAAACAGAAGGGTTTTTTTCAGACATGCTGAGTCTGACTAGAGAAACTAGGTACGTATGCCCTTTTTTTCCTTTACAGTTTGCATTAGTTTTGGAGCTTTAACAATAACAGTTCATATATTCAAGGACATAACTGGTTAGGTAGTCAATAAAAGCTGGCTTTGTTTGTAGATATTATATTGCATTTGACAAATCCAGAAGAGAACAGCCAGGTATTGTGGAATATTTCGCAATAGTTACAATCATTTTTAGCCATAAGAAAAATGAAGCTAAAATAAAGCCAATAGCTAAAAATTGTGTACAAATATGAGCTAATTCAATTGTATTCATATTTATGGGAACACGATTAAATGCAGTACTTGGACAGACAGATTAAAAATTATTCTACTGTGGTAGTTAAAGGCATGAGAGGAGACAGGCAGAAGATAAAAATAAGATACTAAAAGATTATGATCATTGACTTGGGACAGTAAGATTCAGGCAGTGAAAAGTTTTTTAGTCCCTTTGGTTTATGCACACGAGCGTGAACACACACACACACACACACGTTGGTATGTTTTTATCAGCCAGAAGAAAAGTTGCAGACAACAATCAATACAGAAATTTGAGAAGAGGAAGGCACACGTCAAGCAGGATAGGCTTATTCTTTCTGCAGAACAAGCTGATTTAGGGTTTCTAACACAAGTAAGATGAATATAGATCAATGTGGAACATGATGAGAAATGAAGGAAATAACAGAGACAAGAGAAAAATATTTTGCTGTCAAGCTCTTAGGTAGAATAGTAATGGTTAGGGGTTCCATTCACTTAATCAAAGGTTTATAATACTGAATCTATTTGCTACCAACATTTTATATGGAAATGCCAACATTTCAAAAAATGTTGCTGGATGGCCAAGGACATCACAGGTGAGTTTGTGGGAATGGACAGTTAGGGCAAAAATAATAATACCTCTCACAGCAGCAGTATGATGCTACACCAGGATCCTCAATGGCTCCGGATATGAACTGGATTAGCACAGCAGGCCCAGTGACTGAAAAAAAAAAGGAGATGGGGGCATGCTGATGGTAAGCTGTGGGAGCAAAAAAAAAAAAAACCTTGGGAAGCCAGTATCTATCCCATAAAAAGTCTGCTTTGAATCAGGAAATCACGGATTATCATTAGTAACAGAACAAATAACTGCTTGTTTTTCATATACATGGCAGTTTTGATTAAATGGTATATCAACCACCTAAGCGCAATTAAGGTTTGCAATACTTTTTTTTCCATTTGCATCCCTGTTGAAAATTATTGCAAAGAGGCTGGAATGCTTTACAGTTCTTTCAAAAGTCCTGTTCTGGCTATATGTACTTTCAATGAGTCTCTTTCCCAGTGAAATACTATTTAAGATGCATCATCCATCACTACTTATAACTCTGAGATTCTCCTATAACAAAGTGTTACAGGACAGCTTATATGGCAAATGTAAAGTCCATTATTTTCTGAGGTGGAATGAAGATAATTTAAGTTTCTCTTTCTAAAAACTGAAGTCCCAAGGAGAAACAAGTAATTAGAACCCAAATGACATAACATCAAATAGCATCTCCAGAAATGGAAGAGCTGGGTGGGTGAGGTGGAGGGGCTTGATCTTACTGTCTGCAGGTAACACTGAGTTTGATCTTTGGCTGCAACTTCTTTCATTTGCTTAGATAAGATTTTCAAGTCGCAGGTTTCAAAGTTTCTTTTAAAACATGGTGGGTTGCGTTAGAATGAAGCAATTTGTATGGAATGAAAGCATCCCAGTCAGTCAATTTTCTGGAATTCAGACTAGGACAGTACACCCTTCCTAAAAGGGTAATTGAAAACCCTCCTGATCAGACTGGGGGCTATAAGATGTAGCAAAGATCAGTCCTACGCAAACATTTTTGAGACTATTTGTATCAAGGTGGGTGCACACTGATCAACAGCTTAATGTCAGCTCTATCAGTATGAAAACAGAAACGGAGATTGAAACTCTTTTGGGGCAAAATTCAATTATTTGCTAATATGTATACTGCCTGGATGCCAGCAAACAAGAAATTAGGAAATCCTGAAAGAAAATCAACCAGAAAATGCGAAGAGAAAACAATGACTGCAGCCGTTCAGTTAAAAGCAGTAAAATCCTCATATCTGATTCAAAAGATGGCTTCCAGTAACTTAGAAGAAAAAAATAAATCAAATGTACTTGGAGGCGATTAAAATAAATTAATTTTGAAGGAATATCTCAACTCAAATAGCAAAAGGCTGAAAAAACAAAAGAAGCTTTAACTAACTGCTCTGATGAACTAATAAAACTGCAAAAAAAAAAAAAAAAAAAAGATTGAAATGAAGAAAAAGCAGACAGTAGGAGGCTTCTCAAGAAGAGCTGTTTCATAAAACTGCAGAGTTACAAGACAGAGCTCATAGAAAAACCTGAAATTTTCTGCTGTACTGGAGAATATGGAAGGAACGGACTGTATTCATTTTATGAAATCAGAAAAAAACAACTGAGCTGGTATTCAACAACAGGATTTGCTAAATGAAAGGGTAGTGTGTGCATGTTCCAAACCTGGCCAAGAGAAAGCTGCCAAGATCTACGTTAGTAAAGAAGCAATCATACCAGCAAAAAGAGTTGATCCTGACAGAACTGTGGCAGATGGGCAAAGTATTAAAAACTACAGGCAGCAGGTGGGTAGCCATCGATGGAGAGCTGAGGGACTTTATCTGAGTGGGGAAGAAGGCAACAGTCAAGTGGGATAAGCCGATTCTTCCAGCAGAACATGGCAGATTGGGATTGCTCGCTTTGAAGGGGTACTTCAGAGCTGCACAGTTGGGGCTCCTGTGCATGGCACAAGCAGAAGACTATGGTTCAAAGTGGAGAAGGATAATAAAGAGGCAGGGAGGAAGCTCAAGAAACAAGGACGGACTGGGATTTTGGATGCAGGCCTTTAGGGAGAATGACAATAGTCATGCAGAGTATTGTATCTATGAAGTATCAGAGAGTGTTCTGGAACTGAGCCAGCACAGGACTGGAGGGGGGAGATTCTGCCAATGGGGATGACTGCAATTGGGGATATGGATAATGGGCGGGAGGCAGCTAGAGTTTATTGGAGAGAACTGGCACAGGGGTTCTATATGAAAGACCAGCACTGGTAGAGTTTTTAATAGAATCTAGAACAGAAGCTGCCATTAGGGAAAGAATAATTAGTATAGCATATGGAATGTTGCATGATAACTGCAGGAATCAATCAGAGGAGGTTTGACGAGACTGGATAGGCAATTCACGAAAAAAACAATGAGATGATACGTGTGCGTCTCCCAGATATGCAGCAGGGTCTGGAGGATTTGGGATTTTTGCCTGGAAATGTTTGAATATATATTTTTCTGCCCCAAGTGAACTCCAGAGAATTTTTCCTCAGGTAGACAAAAATTGTGATGCAGAAGAGAGAGGTAACTGGGAACATGTTTTCTGGGAGTGTGGTGAGTTGGAGGACTTTAAGGATTCCATGCAGGATGCACTGTTGGAGATGTTGGGTGGGCACATTGGTCTGACGAGGGAGATGATTTCTCTCTAAGGTATAATGCAGAGTCGAAGTTGCCTAAAAATGGTCAGGCCTTGTTTTGTCTAATAATGGTGGCTGCCAAGAGAGCAATTGCTGGACAATGGAAGTCAAAGTCTAAACCAACTGTACTGGAAGTAGTGAGTATACTAGCAGAGATAGAAGAACTGGAACTGGGATTTTTGGAGAGGGGTAGGAGCAAACTACATGTGAAGAGATGGGAATTGTGGGAACAATACATACAAGGGAGGAGGAAGGTTTAAAAGGTGGCAGGAGTTAAATGAGCTATGTAATGTTTGATTGGGAAAAACTGGCTAGATAAGTGATATTTAATGTTTGTAACTGGAAGTGTGTCAGTATGGTTTGTGATGTAAAATGCTTACAAGTATTGTGTCGGTGTGGTTTGTTTTCATTTGGACAGATGTGTGATTACCTATATAGTAGGTGATGGTTTAATAAACATGTTTCTTGTTTAAAAAAAGGCAGGAATTGAATAATTTATGTAATATTGTTTAGGTTACATGATATATAGCAATATATGTGAAGTATAATGTTTATGTTAATATAGACTGATTACTTTTACAGGAATATAAATTTCCCTATGTCACAAGGGGTCTACTTGATATGGCCGAAATTTCAAAACGTTGACTTTCATATGGCTGAGACCATATGATCGACATTTGAAATCTCGAGCATACAAGTAAAACACAAACTTACCTTAATGCTGCTAGCAGGGGGGCGCCCCCCGTAATTTAAATATACCAACTCTGAGATCGCACTACACTGCAGAAGTGGAAATCTTTCCATTCCACACTGTAGCATGATGCCGGTTCCCCATGGTCGACATTTCAAATGTCAATCATATAGTCTCGGCCATATGAATGTTGACATTTTGAAATGTCGACCATAAGAAGGGGACCCGTCACAAGTGATAATTCAATAAAGGTGTTTGAAAAAAAAAACTATAGGCAACAGAGTGTTTGTAGAAAATAATTATTCACTGCTCATCAGGCAGGAGAGTAGCATATTTATCCCAGCAATCAGGCAATGTTGACAGAGGCAAGCTGCTGTATCCGGCTAACTTCAGAGTATTTTTCCTGGAGGATCAGTCATTTTTTGATGCAGAACAGACTGAGGAGGAGACAGAAAGTTTATCCAATAAAAAGTGAACCAGCAAACAGAAGGGGACTCTGCTTTTCATTCTTTGGACAGTAGGGTTCATAGAGACTTTACCAATTAAACCTTTTCCAGTGTTTCAAAGGAAAATACTTGGGCACAGAAAAAAGCACAGGAGTTGACTAGGAGAATCAGGAGTACCTTGGACTTGAACCAAAGTTTGGTGTTGGGAGACATATGAAGAAAAAGATAGCCAGCAACACTAAAATTGGAGAATACATAGGAGACTATAAAGCATTTTTCATATTTGTGAAATATGGCATTGCAAGAAAAAGTTGCTGAAAAGGCTGGACTTTTGTTGATTTTATTAAACTTGTGAATGGACTTTAAAGCATATAGCACACTTTATGTCATTAATATTTAGAAGAAAATAAAATGGGAAAAAGTAAGTAAAAAAAAAAAAAACTAGTTATGTACTTACCATAACATTCCTTCTGAGTTGTTGCTTTTCATTTGTCTTCAATCTGTGGGACTCCGGATCCGGCACAGATCTGACTTGGTTGTATACTCCAAAATCCAAGCTCTTCCTCTAGCTATACTGCCCCGCTCTCCCTCATCCCCTCAGACTGAGTTTGCTGCAGAACAGCACCAACCCAATTACAGCATAAACCCCTTTTATCCCTGACCAAAAAGGGCAGCGACACATGCACAGATTCAGCTTAAGCCAAGAAAGCCAACGGCTGCTTCTGTCTAGTCCGCTACACAGCCCAAAAAAGGCAGGGGGAAGGAGGGAGGGATGGCTGAAGACAAATGAAAAGCAACAACTCAGATGGAACATTATGGTAAGTACATAACTAGTTTATCTGAAGTTGTTTTCATTTGATCTTCAACCTGTGGGACAGAGTCCCTAGCTACTACAACCCTGGGAGGTCCTTATGGAAGGATATTCCGGAGCACAGCTGAGCCAAAGGATGCTCTGCTCCTGAAAAGAAGATCCAATTTGTAATGGATCTTTAAATAAAATAAATAAAGCCATGTGACAAAGACCAGGTAGCAGCAGAACAAATATCAATTGGAACCCTGGACCAAAAGACCGCAGAAGTAGAGACTGATTTGGTGGAATGAACCCAGACAGGGCCCGGTGGGGACAAACCTTAGGTCAAAGAAATACACTCAGAAATCCAGTGAGCAAGAGCAACTTTAGAAAACAGGCTTTCCCAAATAAGGCTTTGAGAATGAAACAGAGAACTGATCCAATTTTTGCAAATCTTTGGTTCTATGCAGACAGAAATACCAACTGCCTGTGTACATCAAGTAAGTGTCATTTGTACCCCCCGTTCTGGAAATTTGGGAAGAACACTGGCAAATTAATAACCTGGCTAATATTCAATTCAGAAGCCACCTTTGGCAAGAATGATGGGTTGGACCGAAGGGATACTCTGTCTTTATGAAAGACCAAATACAGGGGCTTAATACATAACGCCTGAAGTTCAGAAACCCTCTTGGCCAAGGTAATGGCCACCAAAAAGGCAATATTCCATGATAAAAACTGCAAATCAACCGAGGCAGCTGGTTCAAATGGGGGAGAAACCAAGGCTTGTAACACTGCACTTAGATACCAAGGAGGAGTCGGGTCCTTAACTGGAGGCTGGAGAAGAAAGGTACATTTCAAAAAGACCATAGAGAGCTTTGAAGACGCTAAGGAAACTGAATTTTCACCCACATGGAAATTAGAAATAGACGCCAACTGAACTTTAACAGTAGAAAAACTAGCACCATTACTAAAAATATGGGCTAAAAAATCCAGAATGGCAGGGACTGGCAACGTAAAAGGATTCAGGTCATGCTGAGAAGCCCAGGTCAAAAAACATTTCCATTTCCTAGAGTAGATCTTCCCGGTAGAAATCTTGTGGGCCGCAGTCAGGATCTTTTTGACAGGAGAGCAGAGCCCCAGAGTCCTGGCTATCATGGAAACTGGAGCAGCCAAGCAGTGAGCTTCAGGCTGGCTAAATCCAGGGGATGAACATCTGACAGGTGTGTGAGCAGATCCAGAACCGAAAACAGAGTCTAGGGAGGACACACCAGATGAGACCACAGAGTGGGGAACCAAATTTGTCAAGATCAGAATGGGGCAATGAGGATGACTGAGCTCCCCAGACGTCATGCTTCCTGGATAAACTTGGGAAGAGGAGGATAAACATACAGTACACCGGAGGGCCAAGCATGGACTAAAGCATCTTTAAGCGACTCTCCCAGAGGGGGGATCAGAATGAAATACTCTCTGTACTTCGCACTGGAAGGAGAGGCGAAGAGATCTAAGCAAGGATGACCCCACCTTATGAAGATCCTGTCCGCTACTGACAGATTCAGAGACCACTCATAGGGCATTAGAATAGATCTGCTGAGCCAGTTTGCTAGAATGTTGGACTTCCCCAGAATGTGCGCTGCACCAGAAAATGGACGGAGATTGCCCACTCCCACAATCTAATGGCCTCGCGGCACAGGGGGTAAGATCTGGTTCCCCTCTGTTTGTTGATGTACCAGAACACAGACATATTGCCAGTCTAGATGGCAGTTGTCCTGGTAGGGAGAAAGGCAGGGAGAGCTTACAATGCCAAAACCACCGCCCTCACCTCCAGGACACTGACATGCAAATTGGTCTCCACAGAAGATCACATGTCTTGGACCGTCCTTCCCATGCAATGCCCCCCACCCAAGCAGGAATGCGTCCATGGTCACCGTGACTGCAGGGGAAAGAACAAAAGGGTGGCCCAGAAGAAGGTCTGAGCACTGAAGCCACCATAGAAGAGTGTCACAGCAAACTTGAGACAACTGAATAGGATGCAACAAGGGGAGATCAAAAAGGGACCACTGACCCGCAAAAAGGTCCACTGAAGAACCCTCATCTGGAGGCATGCAGTTGGGAGAAGGGTGATCGTGGCTGCCATGGACCCCAACACCCAAAGAACCATACCTGTAGGGGGAAGCTTGGTCTGTAGAATGTAATGTACATGATGACGAAGCAATAGCAGCCTGTCTGAGGGCAGAAACACCCAGCTCTGTGTAGTATCTAACCATACCCCAAATGAAGTCCAATATCTGAACAGGTGCAAGTTGTGACTCTGCAAGATTTATCATGATGCCCAGGGACAGAGATAGACGGAGAAGGCAATCCCTAGCCTGAATCAGTCAATGCCTGGAGGGAGCAGAAAGGAGTCAATTGTCCAGGTAAGGAAAGATATGAAACCCTTGCAGTCACAGGTGAGTCACCACTACTGCCAACACTTTCATAAATACCTGGGGGGGCAGTGGTAAGTCCAAAGGGGAGCACTCTGAACTGAAAATGACAGTCTCCCAGCTGGAAGCGAAGGAACCATCGGAAGCATCTCTTGATCTAGATATGATAGTACACATCCCGAAGGTCCACTGAGCACATCCAGTCTTCATCTGCAGGAAGGGCAGAATGGACTGAAGGGTGACCATCCAAAACTTTGTCTTGGCAATGGGCAGGTTCAGGGTAGAAAGATCCAGAATGGGTCTCAAGTCCCCCATTTTCTTTGGCACCAAAAAGAACCTGAAATAAATGCCTGATTCGGACTGGTTTAGGGGGACGGGCTGGATGACATTTTGAGAGCAGCTTGGTGATTTCTACGGCTGCTTCCTCCCGGTGAGTGGGTGGAACATCTGGGAGGTGTTTCTTTGGAGAGGGAAGATGAAGAAAAGGGAAAGAGTAACCTCTAAAAATGATTTGCAACACCAAATGATCATTCATGATGGACTCCCAGGCTGTTTGGTGCAGCGACAGTCACCTCCCGACTGCCTCCAGAAACAAGCAGTCGGGCAATCCCTCAGGATTGCTTAAAGGAGCTATCAGAGAATGAATCTCAAGACCCCTGGTTTTTCGGACCCCCTCTGCCACGAGGGTGGTGTCTGTCATATCCCCCTCTGCCCCTGGGAGAAGACGAACCCTGAGCTTCCTGGGGAAAACCCTGTGACTTCCAAAACCACATCTTCCTGACTCCATGTTGATTCCTCAAGAGGGATCTTTGTGGAGTACAGAATTGGACCCCCTGGCAGACAAGGTCTTCCAGTCTTTCTTACTCTGGGTCAATGTGTCACGAACAGTTTTGCCAAATAAAATGGAACCATCGTAGGGAGCATTTGTGAAGGATGCCTTGAAGGACTCCAAAAAGGCACAAAGTTGGAGCCAGACATGCCGCCTAATGGCCAAGCCCATCCCAGCACCCCTAGAGGCACCATCAGTTGCATGAGAAAATAGCCTCATGGATATGTTAGAAACAGCAGTTAGGGTGGCCATATGGGAGGAGAAAACCTTCTCTGCCAATATGGACTCTGGGTCTGATTCAGTGACCTCCTTGACCAGGTCCCTCTGCTGTCAGATAATATGGGCCAAATTATTCAACGTACATAAAGCAAAGGTGGCTGAAGCATAGGTTCGCTTCCCAAATGATCCATTGCACTAGACTCCCTCACCAGAGGATGGACCGATGAGCTCCTTCTTGTTGGCTGCTGCAACTGAGATCCCTTAGACCAGTGTGGGTTATCTGATGGGGCACTGAGCACCTTGTCCAGGTACCTGGGGATGGGCTCAATTCTGTCCAGTTTCTTCCACGCCCTACTAGAAATGAGGTCCACCAAGGGGGAGACGCCCAAGAAATAGAAGGTCCTGTGTCAAATGCCTCCAGAAATACAGACTAGTCAGGGTTGGGCTTGAGGGTAGACCACCCACCATGTTGGTGAAGGATTTCCATGATGTCCCCAAAGGAGACATCATCCGGAGGTGACTGGGAGGGACCTGTACCCTTCATCCAAGTCTGTATTATCAGTGAGAGAATATGGAAGGAAGTTTAAGTGCCTCCTCTTGCACATATGCTTTTGAGGAGCCTCCTCAGGAGGGAGGGGAGTCCGGGGAGGACTCGGAAGCTTCAGGGAATCCAGAATAGGAACCTCCTGAGGCAGTCTGGCAGTAGGCTGTCCCTCAGGGGGCAAGACAGAAGACTCCAGGCCAAAAAAAAAAAAAAAAAAGAGCCAGGGCGGAATCCGAGGAAGAGAGTTGTCAAGGCTCTCGAAGGAGCTGAGAGGACCTCTCCACCACCTCGAACACTGAAGGAAAGCAGACACCAGGAAGCAGAGCAGCCACATCTGAAACAAGTGACTGCTTGACCTCTACCCCCTGCACCAAAGGGGGAGCCAGAGATAAGCTTCCCAGTGCCAAAGTCCTAGGGGGAAAGGACTACTCAGACAGTCTCACAGTGGAAGCCAGTTCCTCTGAGAAAACACCGAAGCTATGGCTCCGAGAGTCAGTTCACTCCTACAAAATCGGAGCCAAACCGCTCAAGGTAAAGGTCGGAGTCAAGGTACAAGGGACCGACACCAACCCTTACACCCCTTGGGAACCTCGGACTCAAAGACCCTGAAGCCAAAGGTCAGACAATAGAAGGAGAAATTGGGAGAAAACTAGACTGCATGCGCATGGCCCCAGAGGGAGACAAAGCAGGCAAGACTCTAGCTGGATCTGGGCCCGAAGAAACTTCAACATAATCCTATCCACCTCGGCTTCAGACAGGCTGCGAGTGGATCAGACAGAAGAAGCCACCAACCCCGGCTAAGAATGATGCCAAGGGGAGGCTGGGATAGGAGACCTAGCCCGGGAAGTCTCCAGCTACAGAGAAAAGCAAGGAAACTGGAGCCAAGGAGAACTCCAGCCCGGCTAAGGCCAAGACTTAGCAGGCAGCTCAACAGAAGACGCCCGCTCGGGGGATCTTTTCCTCAGACAATCCCTTTCCTTATGACAGGCCTTCTCTCCATTCCAGGACTTCTTGGTGGGAGTTTGAGTTCCAGATGCCAGGGCTGAGGAAGAAGAGGCCTCAGTTGGTGAAGGGAAAAGGCCTTTCAGAATCAGTTTCCTCCTGTTGACAAAGGCACTGGGGTTGAAGTCTGTGCAAATCGAACAGGAGGTATATGGGTGCAGCACTGCCAAATACACCAAGCACAGAGTGTGGGCAACTGAAGGAGGAAGCTTATGTCCACACACTGCACATAGAAAATAGGATACACAGGCACTCACTCTCACAAAGGTAGAAAGAAAGGAGAGTTTTTTTTGTTTTGTTTTTTTACAGATTTACAGACACCAACTCAAGGAAAGAAAAGGGTAGGAACAGAGTATAAAAACAGGGAAGAAAGGACTCAAAAAAGGACTTGCAAACACTTAGAATTCTAAAGACCTTGGAGCAAGTGAAACCCGTTCTGTTCCAAACAAGCAGCAAATGAGATCTGAAGGGAGGAGCTTGGATTTTGGATCCGATGCTGGAGTATAAAGCAGAGACAGATCCAGGCTGGATCCAAGTCCCACAGGTTGAAGATCAAATGAAAACAACTTCAGATTAATTGTTGCTCTTATTAGTATCTGTATAAAACATTCCATGATTTTCATTTCCATTGTTTTCTAGGCAAGTAACATTTAAAAGTAAGACAAAATGACAAACACCATGAAAAATAATTGATTAGAATTGCAAAGATATAATTTTTTTCCCACTAGCAAATGTTTAACAGATATCCAATTCTGCAACTGTACATTCTGTTTTGAGTTAAAATTAAAAGTTAAAAACTACTCATGTACCAATACACCTGCCCAACGCTTCCTGGAATTCATTAATTCCAATGCTCTGGACCAGCTCGTTCTTAGCTCCACTACAGGTAGCAACATCCTTGACCTGGTCATTACTAACATGGGCGACCGTTGCTCTACACCAATAGTCAACACCTCCCTGGTTAGAGCCAACCACAAACTAATCACCTTAGAAATCCACATCCCTCCCACCCACCCCCAACCCCCCACAAAGGTAACAACCATGAAAAACTTCTCCAAAGCTAACTTTGGGCTCCTAAAAACAGAGGTGGTAAACTTCACGGCACCCATGCAAATGGAGAATAGTTGCATGAATGCTGAATCATACACCAATGCAATGTACAAACACGTATACAAATGAATGGATCTCACCATACCCAATATAACCAAGACACTCTCCTCAAAAAAAACGGAAGCCAGTCTGGTGGTCCCCTGCCATAAACAAATTCTACAACAGGAGGGGGAAACTGATGTGGAATAAGGTGAAATCCCAAGACTGGAAAAACTCCCTTATCAGCCACAGCAAAAGGTTGAGATCCCTCATCAGAACCTCTAAAGTTAGCTATGAAAACAAAATTGCAGCAGACAGTAAAGACAACCACAAGGCCTTCTATAGTCATGTAAAGAATCTCCATGGCAATACCCAGATTTGATCTGAGCTACTGCACAATGGTAACTCTTTTACTGAGCCAACAGATATTGCCAATATACTGGCAGACAGATTCAGTGCCAACTTTACCGCTCTCACTCCCCTCCCAAAGGGCCAATCACAATACCAGTAGATTGCCAAGCACCCAGTATTACTGCTGCACAGGTTAAAACAGCACTGACCAAGGCCAAGAATACAGCTTCTATGGGACCTGACAATATCCCTGGCTGCGTTCTACATGAACTACAGAGTGAACTGGCACTTCACCTGTGTGCCCTGTTCAATCACAGCCTCACCTCAGGCTTTGTCCCTACCGAATGGCGCACTACTACAGTCATCTCTCTCCACAAAGGAGGAGCGACTACAGACCTTGGGAACTATCGCCCCATTAGCCTAACAAGTCTGATATGCAAGGCTGTGGAACACATCATCATGGACCTAATAAACAAGGATAGAGGGAATCTCCAAACTCTGGATCCTACACAGTTTGGTTTTGTGAAGGGTAGATCATTGCCTGCTCAAGTTGGTCGACTTCTTTGGGTCAGTTACAAGAGCTGTGGATGAAGGCAAGGTGGTTCATACAGTCTACCTTGATCTGGCCAAGGCCTTTGATACCATTCCCCACTCAGGAATCATAGAAAAACTCACTAAGCTGGGCATCAACCCCTATATCACTAGGTGGGTTGCAAACTGGCTCACAGACAGAACCCACAGTGTGAAAGTAGCTGACTCCAAATCAGACTACCAACCAGTCACGAGTGGAGTCCGCAGGGTCCGGTCCTGGGTCCTCTCCTGTTTGGTATCTACTTCTCTGAAGTCAAGGCCAACACGAAGGGACTCAGGCTGACAAAGTTCGCAGATGACTGCAAGTTGGAAGCTATTATTAACTCCCCAAGTGATGTTGACATCCTACAGAAAGGCCTCACCGAGACCAACGACTAGTGTCAGAACCATGGCCTTAAGCTCAATGCCAAAAAATGTGTCATCATTCCCCTTGGGGAAAAAAATGGTTCCCTTGAATTACCACATCGATGGCAGTCCACTGAACACAGAAGGCATTATAAGAGACCTGGGAACACAGGTTGACAGCAACCTCTCTTTTGACCACCACATTGCCACTGTGGTCAGAAAGTGCCTCCTATGTGCCACATGTCATTACTAAGGGTTTTGCATCCAGGAAGAAAGGTCATTGTCTCCCTCTACTCTTCCCTCATTTGGCCAATCATCAAGTATAATGCCCCATTTGGCACGTACTTCACTAGACACCTGCAACAACTGGAGAGGCTGCAAAAGTACCTCACAAAGAGGATCCCAGGCCTTAAACACCTGTCCTATATGGACAGACTCAAAAAACTCCAACTATTCTCGGTCTCATATCACCTACTTAGAGGCAATCTCTGCTTGACTTGCACAAAGTCATGTCTAACCCAGCTCTGTTAGAAATGCTACATCTAAAGAAATCCCAATCCCTCCATACCACATGCTCCACAGACCTCAACCTCATTACCACAATCAACAGAATATGCTGGAGGGACAGGTTCATAACCCACAGACTGCCCATGCTATGGAACAGACTTCCCATACATGTCAAGCAGAGCACCTCACTGGCCCTCTTCAAGTGAAATCTTGATGAGTGGATGGGAAATAGAAATTTCACCCCGGGGGTCACTCCAGTGGTTCTACTCGACAGAGGCACTAGGATAGAAGGTTGGGTGGCACGATGCCAGGATAATCCTATGGGCTAGGCTTGTAAAGGCTCCAGGGCCATTAGCCTAGTACACACCTATGAACCTAAGTACTTTTTCAAGAAGATATGCTGTCTGCATGTGCAAGTAATTAATCTTGAGAGTTCTGAGCATTCTTTGCTGAAGGAAATTCAAAATGTAAAGGTACAAGGGCAAGCAGTTCAGAGAAAAATAAAGTTTGAAATTATGGGAACTGAATAAGGTACACCTGCCTCCTTAACCGTCTTAAGACTTTGATGCATTTAATAAAAAAGTGTGCAATTTAATTTTAATTAAAGATATGCACATAACTTTTTTTGATGGCTAAAGGTTTGTTTTCTGAAAGCATACAAGCCATTTTTCACATCTGGGAGAGGAATAAAGATAAGAGATGAACAGACAGCAATCAGTTCAAGTGGGAACACAGGTCACAGCACACACTTTAGCATGGGTAACCTTAATTTTAAGTTAGGTAATGCCTGCAGGTGCAGCTGTCATTCCTATCTGGAGGGTTAAACCATGTTTTTGAAGATATACATAGTTTTGTGTGCTTGTCTTAAGGTAATAGGGAACGCAGAAGTTTTGGAAACATATTTATTGTTTTGTTAGAGGGTTTTAATAAAAACAAAAGGTCATGAAAAATGTGACATAGGTACAAATGAATATGAGAAGAAACAACTGTACAGAAGATCAGCCTGCCAAATATTAGTCTGTGCATGTAACAGACAAGTTAAAAATACACAGTCAAAAAAAACTTTCATATATAGAACAGGTGGGAAGAACAGCTTTTTTTATCATAATGGCTACTCTGTCCATATTATCTTGTAATGTAAGTAGCTTTACAGGTATAGACAAAAAATGAAACAGCACATAATTATATTAAAAAATGCAGGATTACAGAATGGATATTCAGCACAGTATCAGGAACAAAGGAAAAGGGCAATAATCAGACTAATTGTCAGAGGGGCTCCAATAGTGATAGAAGAGGAGGACAACAATAGTAGATTTATGATAGTAAGGGCTATTGGCAAGGGAACAGGATTACACTGGCGTGTATTTATTCTCCACCAAAAAGTATTATGGAGATTATGAAAATTTGGGAGAAATCATCAGCTGTCAGCAGGGAATATTACTTATAGGTGAGGACTGGAACTTGAATTTCAATAGCAAGGATCTATAAAAGTGGGATCTAGAAGGGAAAATATAACAAAAGATGGTAGATTTCTGAAATATTTGGTAGAGAAGATAAGAAATCAGAATCAGGAACGAGGACAGAACTTACATATTCCCCAAGGTACAATTAGTCGGCTATTCTAGATAAAAAATGATTTCACAGGAACAGTTGTATTTAATTGACAACTTTGCCACACATAACTATTACAAATCATGACCCAATAAAAACAAAGATAAAAATGCAGAGTAATGAAGTAAAAAATGAGACAATGGCTCTTTCTCATAAACCTGTTAAAAACAGAGGAAGTTAATGAACGGACAGGGGAAATTGAAATTGTTTTAAGATTTATTAGGGAAGATAAAAATATCTTCAAAATTTATTATGGAGGATAAAAAATATCTTCAGAAGTTATAAGATAGTAAGATAAAATAAAAATGGAGTTTAAATACTGGGTAGAAATAAAAGAGAAATAGGTACGGTTAAGTAGTAATAGGAATTGCTTAGAGAGGCTGACAAAGGTTAAAGTATTTCAGTATAAGGGAAATCTCACAGTACAAGAAGAGGTGCAAATGCAGAGCACTACAGAGAAAATAAGAGTATCTGGATACTGTGCATGAGTTAAGAAAGACTACTCAACCTACTATTTTTTTGAAAATTCCTGAGCACAAAAACTTTAGGAAAAGTGACTTAGGAAACAAAGTAGAAAGTGATGTTGCCAAACATATGGAATCTATAACAAGAAACATAACCAAAGATCCTGAAGATGTTTTGGAGACATTTCAGACATTTTATGAAAATCTGTATAAAGCAGAGAAATGTGGAAATCAAGAGTAAGCACAAATGGAAACATTTATGGAAGACAATTATGTCAAGATTAAAGGTAGATGACACAACTAAAAGTTAAGACAGGAGGGATGACATAAAAATGATGAAAAAAAAAAAGCCCCAAACCAGGCATGCCCAAGGGTCAGCCTCCGGTGATTTCTCCTGTCCACCTGGTGAATCTGGGCATACTGGGGCAATGCAGCAATTGCCTCATGTACACAGACAACCCTCTCCTCCTACCACCCAACACTACAACCTGTGAGAGATGCACTTACATAGCCAAAATGGAAGCAAAGCTCTCTCCACCCAAGATTGTGCTAAACAGTCAACAGGAGAAGGTTAACACCCACACTACACCTCAAGCAACACATAGCCCTTCTAAACCCGCACCACCAACACCCACATATAGCAACACTAAATCCACATATGCAGAGGCCCTTAACTGTAACCTGCCCAAGCAACAAAGACCTCTGAAGCTGAAACGCAAACAAACATCAATCACAACCAATGTGTCACATAGTTCACAACACCAGTGTGCCACCCAGCAACAGCCCCTAAGGCAAGACAATGTACCTAACACTTTAGTCATAGGTGACTCTATAGTCCGGCACACTGATGTCCCTCTCACTAGGTTGAATAAGGAGAAAATTACAGTCAGCTGCCTGTCGGGGGACAGGATCCGCCACATAACGCATGCACTCAAGTCACTCCACAACAAGTACAAGTATGACTCTGTCATTGTCCATGTTGGAGTGAATGACTTGAGACGTACCTCCCTGGACTACATGAAGAGAGACATGGAAGTGCTCTCGGATCATGTGGCCCAGGCAGGTATGACCCTAGCCCTGAGTAGCATCCTGCCTTCGCCCAGAATGATACCACAATATAAGGACAAAATGATTGACTTCAACAATTGGCTAAGCTTATGGTGTCATTCAAAGGGGATCCAGTATCTGTCTGCCTGGGATGACATGATTGACAGACCACGATGCTTTGCCAGAGATGGTCTGCACCTGTCGCCCCTGGGATTCAGGTTACTAGCTAAGGCTCTTGCCACCCCTATAGTGCCTTTTTCAGGCAAACTTCAAAGGACAAAACCACCACCGTAACAGGTACAAGCATGCAAAATCTGAAGGTAATGCTACTCAATGCTAGAAGTCTAAACCTCAAATGCACTCTCTCGAGGCACTCCTAAAAATGGAGAACATCGATATCTGTGCAGTAACTGAGACCTGGTTCAAGGCTCCAGAGAGCACCCCTGCAATACCAGGCTACAACTCTTACCACACTTTTCGGCCACCAAACCAGGACCGAAACACTAAAGGTGGAGGACTGCCAATATTCACCAAGGATATTCACACCACCAGGCTAGTTGGCCAACACAATGTGTCTGAAATTCTCCAAGTGCAACTAACACTAGGTAAGACTGCAATCCAAATTGTAGCTTGCTACAGATCCCCCACCATACCCCAAGATTCTCACTACACCTTTCTAAACATACTGGAAAATATTAAGATAGAACCAAACACCCCAATACTGGGTGATTTTAACTACCCTGCCATTAACTGGGAAAACTACTCATGTCCCAACACCTTTGCGCAACGATTCTTGGAATTCATAAATTCCAACGCCCTGGATCAACTAATCCATAGTCCCACCAGGGGCTCCAATATCCTAGACCTGGTCATTACCAACATGGGAAATCAATGCTCCATACCTATGGTCACCCCCTCGTTAGTCAGGTCTGACCATAAGCTAATCACCCTTAACATCCACATCCCACCCCACCCCCAGTAAAGAAACCACCATAAAAACTTCTCCAAAGCCAACTTCATGCTACTCAAGTCAGAAGTGACAAACTTCATGACACCCATGCAGACGGGAACTGAAAGTTCAACTGCTGAATCCTACACTAAGGCACTGTACGAGCACATCCACTCATGCATGAATCGTGCCATCCCAAATAGAACCGAAATGCTCTCATCCAAAAAAAGGAAACCAATCTGGTGGTCCCCTGCCATACACAAACTTTACAACAAAAGGAAGAAACTTTTGCAGAAAAGAGGAAAATCCCAGGATGCAAAAAACTCCCTTACTAGCCTCAGTAAGAAACTGAGATGCCTCAAAATCTTCCAAAGCTACTTACGAAAATAAAATTGCCAAAGATTCCAAAGACAACCACAAAGCATTCTATAACTATGTCAAGAATCTAAATGGCAATGCTCAGATCTGCTCTGAGCTAAAAGAGAATGGCATTAAATATACTGATCCGAAGGATATTGCCAATATCCTGGCAGATCGATTCAGTGCCAACTTCACCCCCTTCTCACCCCCTAAATGGCCCATCTCAATTCCGGAAGATTGCCAAATTCCAGTAATAATGGCCACACAGGTACAAAACGCACTCTCTAAAGCCAAGAATACAGCATCCATGGGACCAGATGACATCCCGGGCTGTGTACTACATGAACTACAATAAGAACTGGCACCTCACCTAAGTGTCATGTTTAATCATAGCCTCACCTCAGGTTTCGTGCCCACTGAGTGGCGCAGAGCTACAGTTATCCCAATCCACAAGGGGGGATCCAGCTTGGATCCCGGAAACTACCGTCCCATCAGTCTGACAAGCCTTATCTGCAAGGCCATGGAGCGTATTATCATAGAACTTATAAACAAAGACATTGGCAGCCTTCAAACACTGGACCCCACCCAGTTTGGGTTTGTGAAGGGCCGATCTTGTCTCCTGAACCCGATTGACTTCTTTGAATCAGTCTCCAGAGCCATGGACAAGGGTAAGGTGGTCCACACAGCCTATCTAGACCTTGCCAAGGCCTTTGACACCATCCCCCACTCTGGAATCATAGATAAACTTACTAAGTTGGGCATCAATCACTATTGTCACCCAATGGGTTGCTAAATGGCTTACTGATAGAACCCACACTGTAAAAGTAGCCGACTCCAAATCCAGCTCCAGACAAGTGGAGTACCTCAGGGTTCAGTCCTGGGGCCGCTCTTCTTTGGCATCTATTTCTCTGAAGTACAGGTCAACACTAAGGGACTCTGGCTAACAAAGTTTGCAGAGGACTACAAACTGGGAGACATTATTGAATCCCCAAATTATGTGGATACTCTGCAAAAGGGCCTTACAGAAACAGATGCTTGGTGCCAGAGCCATGGGCTCAAGCTCAATGCCAAGAAATGTATTGTTATCCCCTTTGGGAAAAAACATGTATCCATGAATTACCATATAGGTGGCAGTACACTAAACACAGAAAGTGTGATAAGAGACTTAGGGACACAGGTGGACAGTGGTCTCACCTTCGATAACCACATCGCCACAACAGTCAGGAAATCCTTCTATGTGGCACACCTCATCACAAAGGGCTTTTCATCCAGAAAAAGGAGGTCATTGTCCCACTGTACTCATCCCTCATTAGACCCATTATAGAATACAACGCCCCATTTGGTATGTACCTCTCAAGACATCTGCAACAACTGGAAAGGCCTCAGAAATACCTCACTAAAAGAATCACAGGCCTAAAGCAGATGCCCTACGCTGACCGCCTTAAAAACTCCAGCTATACTCTGTCACATATCGTCTACTCAGAGGCGATCTCTGCTTAACATACAAGGCCATGTCAAACCCAGAGCTGTTGGACATGCTACACTTAAAGAAATCCCAATCCCTCAGAGCTACACGCTCCAGGGATCTAAATCTTGTCATCACAATAAACAAAACATGCTGGAGGGATAGGTTCCTGACCCAGAGACTCCCCAGACTCTGGAATAGATTGCCCATACATGTAAAGCAGAGTGCCTCTTTGGACCTCTTCAAGAGGAACCTTGATGATTGGATGGGAGAAAGGAAATTCACCCCAGGGATCACGTCAGTCGCCCTGCTAGACAGGGGTCCAGGAAAGTAAATAATGTGGGAAAAAATAGCCAGGGAATTGTTATGGCTAGGTTTGTATAGGCCCTAGGGCTGATAGCCTAGTACCAACCTATGAACCTATAAGTACAAATCAATCTACAGGAAAGTCTCCAGAACAGATGATATTCCTGTGGGAGTTTGGAAGTTAGGACAGAAGAAAATGAGAAAGATCTGGAAGATTTTGTTTAATGCCATTTTAACAGAAGGGGAAGCACCAACATATCAGAGAAAGTGGTGCTGGCTGTATTACATAAGGAGTGTAAAGATCCAGATTCATACAGAGTACAGATCCATTTCAATTTTAAATTGTGATTATATAGCGTTTATGTCTACACTAGCTAAAAGAAAGACAAAGGTGCTACCAAAAGTGGTTTTGTGCAGGGGAGTCTAACACTTGACAATATTAACAGAATGGTAACAATCCACAGGGAAGCAGAATGTAAGAAAATACCACTGCTGTAGGTGGGTCTTAATGTAGAGAAAGCATTTGACAGAGTAAGCTGTGATTTTCTGAGCAGGGCATTGGAAGCATTTGCATTTCCTGATACAATAATAATGTTAATTAAGAGGATATCTGAAGGATCGGATGCAAGAATTAAAGTGGAAGGGTTCCTCTCTGATAATTTGTGTCTGAACAGAGGAACCAGGAAGGGATGTCCTCCTTTCCCTTTGTTATTTGCTTTATATTTAGAACCACTGGCAAAGAAAATAAGGATCTCAGAAATGTAAGGATATAACTGATATGGCAATCAAGAAAAGCTTTATTTAAAAATGGTATTACTTTGTATCCGATGAATCCAGAAAAGGACATGTCAGTGTTGTAGAACATTTTGAGATACTTTCAAGTCTTTTCAGGATACAAAATTAATGAAGATAAAACAAAGGTTACAGCCATAAATTACATATCTACATACAGAATGTTTCAGCAATACACACATTTATGGGGACACAATAACAAAGTATTTAGTAGTTTGGATTAAAATAGGCTTCTGTTATGGCAGCTGAGGATATATGGGAAGAGACTAAACAAAATATAATACAAAAATGGAGAAACTGGATGCTGAAGTTTATGGATATGGATAGTAACATGCAAGCAGTAAAATGTTTTGGTCCCTTTAATTTTATATAAGGGTAACACATTTTTATCATATAAATGAGAAGTTTTGGCCAATAATTAATAAATAGTTGAAGGAATTTATCTGGGAGGGGAAGTGGGCAAGAGTTAAGTAGGATAAGCTAATCCTTCCAACAGAACAAGGTGGTTAAGGATTACATGATTTGAAGGGATATTTTAGAGCTAAACGGTTGAGACTCATATATATATATATATATATATATATATATATATATATATATATATATATATATATTTATATATATATATATATATATATATATATATATAAACACAAGCAGAAATAACTCAAAATAACTGATGATAATGAAATGGGGGGGGGGGGTTCAAAAATAGAGTGTGGGGTTTTGGATGTAGATCCTTAAGGAGAATAACAACCACACACAGAATATTACATTCATAAAGTAGCAGTATACTAAGCCAACACAAGAAAGGAGATTTTGCCACTAGGGATGACAGCAAATAGGAATACAGACAATATGCAAGAGAGAGCTGGAATTTACTGGAAAAAACTAGCAAAGGTATTACTGGGAGCAAATAACTAGATAGGGAAAGGTAACAGAATGGGATAAGGCTAAGACAATGTTTAGACTGCAGACTAGAGACTGCCCCCCCCTTCGTGGACTACTATCAAAGCACTGGCAAAAATAAAGGCATAGGGGAATTTTAAGGGAAAGACCTGCTCAGATGGGGGGTTTAGTCAAATTTAGAACAGAAACTGGCTGCTAAAGGGATAATTAGTAGGGCATACAAAATACTGCATGATAACTATAAGAATCAATCAGAGGAACTTATAAAAGATTGGAAGCAATCTACAAGAGAACAATAGGAGGAGGTACGTACGGTTCCCAAGTATGCTACAAAGTCCAGAGGGTTTAGGATCTTTGCTTGGAAGCATGTGCGTAGGTATTTTTATACCCTTCACAGGCTTCATAGAATTTTTTTCTCAGGTAGACAGCAAATGTTGGAGGTGTAATGGAGAAGAAAGAGGTAACTGAGAACGTGTTCTGGAGTGTAATGAGCTGGCAGATTTTAAAAATTTCCTAGAGTTCTCTATCACAAATATTGGGTGAGCAAATGGCTGTAACTATGGATATAATTTTTTTTTGTGCTGGGACACAGGATCTAAATTGCCTAGACTCAGTAAGGCCTTTAATTATGTTATCTGCAAAAAACAAAACAAAAAAAACCCACTAGAAATTGGAAATCTGAGTCTAAACCAACTGCATTTGAAGTACTGAATATTATAAAATAGATAAAAGAACTGGAAGATGGATGTTTAGAAAAGGAAAGGATAAAAATTAGATAGAAATAAATGGAAAATGGGGGCAATGCATTCATAATAATGCTCAGTAGAAGGAAGTTTAAATAAAGGCAGGAATTCAGCAATTTACATAATGCTGGACTAATGTTAATTGAAAAAAAAAAGATATGGGATGTATAATGCATGTAAATGGAAAATGTTAATACAGTCTGTTTTCCTTTCTGTTAATGGTCTGCCTTTGTCTTAAGTGATAATTTAATACAGGTATTTAAAAAAGGTGTTGAAGAAAGTACAGAAAGAAGACAATGGGTCCCACCTGAAGGAAAAGGTATCTGCTCTGACCCTGACTGGTACTGCTAATGTTCTCATGTGATGCTGTGAACAAACACTTCTAAGAGGGTAACTAATGCCATGGCTCTGAATGCCTCTGGATCTTGCTTTCATGCATATTACTCAAAAACTACAGAAGGGGGGGGGGCTTAAAAACTGCAAAGTAAACTGATTCAGAAATGCTCATTACCAAAATTTTAATATACTGCAAAGGGAATAAAATATGGTTGCTGTATTCCTGTCCAAATCTAAGAAAGGTTTGGAGGTAGCTGTTCTCACAAAGACTATATGGTTAGCCATACTCCCTATATCTCTCCGATACATATATGGTTAGACTTTTCATCCCCATTCACCCTGGAAAGAGAAGAACTGTAATGTGTTTCTCATGCTTAGTGCACAGTAATGACCTGAATCAGCTGATAACATCTCAGTGAGAAAGGGGAATCTAGGCACCACATAAACCTGGGAAAACTAGGGCTGGTAGAGATAGGATTTGGTTGAATGATTCAGTGCCCCACCCCTCTCCGTCATCTGTAGACTTGCATGTCAAAAATCTGATCTGTCCCCAATTTCAAAATATGTGTCTGAGTTACGCAGCTCACCCTGGGAACATTTTGACTTCATTTTCTCTCACTTCAGTAATAAGACACAATGTACAGGGCTGGAATTCTCTGTTTGTATACTGCATGCAAGGATAACCAAACCTCCTTTGTCTGAGAATGCTGGATTCAGAAGTCCTGCTCCCATACATTTCCAAGGAACAAAAATATATACACTTTATATATATATATATATATATATATATATATATATGTGTATATATATATATATATATATATATATATATATATATATATATATACACACACACACACACACACCTACATAAACTATGTAAAGAAGGCACAATTACTAGGAAGTTAAGCAACAGATCAATCTCTAGCACTTCACTGCTTCAAGTGATAAGAGAGCATTGTGTTTCTCTCTGGAGAAAATATTTTGCTGTAGAGGTCAATTTTAACATTGAAGGATGTGCCCATGCAGACATACCCTCCATGAAGCCTAAACTCGGCTGCAAAGATTTTATTTATCACGCAACACATTCAGATATCAATTCTTACCACAAAGACCTTCTCAAGGTAACAGACTAATCTACCATTCTATCACAGTGCTGACTGTAATCTAGACAAGCTAAATTCAGCATTAGCTCATTTTCTCTACAATACTGCACCAAGACAAACAGAAAAAAACATGGGACAAAATGTCCACCACAGGATGGTGGATCAGACCTCATTCACAACCCAGGATCACAACTCTTAGCTGTACCTCATTATGATGAATGCTGCTAATTTTGAGTCTTACACGTTCTATGTTCCCCACTGTTCCACACTGAAAGTGTTTGGCACACATTTAATGTTTAGAAATTTTCAACAAATATCAATGTGAGTAATACAGATTAATATCAAATCATACCAGTCCATCAAGATAACTACTGCCACTCTTCTGGTCTAGTGGGATAAAGCCCTGACTACATCACAGTCAACCTGGGTTTGATAAGCAGTTCAGGCGACTGAAGGAGTGGGTAGGGAAGGAATAGGCATCCCTAACCCAGGCAGGAGAACGCTCGTTGATATGCTCCCTAAGGGGAGCATAGTCCAAAGAGGGGAGCTAGAACATAAAAAAAAGCATGGTGGTTGAGGAAAGGGATGAGGATCAGTCATAAAAAAAAAAAAAAAACCTGGATGGAATCTTGGATGAGCCAAGCCCCCCCCCAAAAGGACATCCTCAGGATTCATGGCTGGCCTCAGCAAAAAACGGAGCATGTCCATGGAGATTTCAGAGTAGCTGGTAGAGCCAGCATGGACACGGTGTACTTGAGGTCGGGCCAGTAACAATTATGTCCAACGGGACAAAAAAAATCTTTTGAAATATGAATATATTTCATATCCATGTTATTAGCTTCATAGCTGAAGCCTTTCGTTAAGTGTTCAACCTTTTGCTCATTTGTCCACCATTGTGACAGGTAGTGTTATATATTTTGGAAATGAAAGACAGAGCTATGCCCTGGATGAGTACAACAACTTCTGAAGCATTATTTACAGAGCAAGCACAATCAATGCTACAATTTAGCTGGCATCTGAAAGAGCAGCATACACTACACCAATACTACATTTCAATTTCTGTAATACAATAGAAAAGCTGGGAATGGAAGGGCACTAGTAGGGATGGAAGAAGGGAATGTGGTGTGACAAGGTCAAGTCAATCATCCTTTTACAGTAAGAACCCTACAACAGCTAAACTATACTATGTCACTGCCCAACTTCACAGTATCTGGCTAGGTAAAATACTAAGATGAGAATCCAAAAGATGGGTAGAGGCTTTAACAGGCATCTGTTGACAGCTATTGTATTAAACCTACCTCTGACCTGGGAAGCACAACCAAGTCTGCACAGTTTCAAAGAGGTGGCAGCCACATACAATGACACTACTACATAAACTGTAACAGAAGAGGCACCACACAAAAATTTAGTGGACACAGTTACATCTTTTGCAGAATGGTCTAGATGAATCCCCTCAAATGGTTTACTCAGAGTTGCACCAAGTCTGTGGGACTGAAGTTAAGCTGAAAAGTGTTTGCTTACTCTATTAGGGTTCCAAACATTTCTGGTACAAAAGCAAGGTCATCCTTTCTGAAATATTTGATCACAGTGCTGTGCTTTCCAGCATCTATTGTACAGTCAACACATTATGTCAACACCTTATGATCAGAACAGAAAATAGAGAACTAATCTTCTGGTTCAAGATCATGTTCTTACATGAACTTAAGTAAATAAAAAAAGTAAAATAAAATAACAGCAGTATCCTGTAAGAAAGCTAAATGTGAAACCAATCAACATGTGTAGAGTTTAAGGCAGGACCAGACAACTTGTGAACATTCCACCAAAAGTGTCCAAAGGTCAGCCAATGTACTAAACAAAAAAAAAAAAAAAAAACAGAAAATATATGAAAAAGAGAAACTCTGTAAATAGTTTTAATGCTTTTATCTTTTTAATACTCAGATTTCATTAGAAAACAATCACATAAAAAAAATGAGTTGTTAAATATTAATACACTAACGTCACAGATACACTATCTTCCAATCAAAAGGCATTAAAATGTACTTAAAAACAAACTTGATTAAATATAGGGCTATATTTCAAGAGAGTTGTGCTCAGTGTAAGTGACTTATTCATGTGCAAGTCTGCTCAGATTCCTAAAAGTTTGCTCTTGGTGTATGTGACTTACACTGGCATTATTCACATCTATAAACAGGCTTACACTGGGGCCAGGTTCCAAAAGACCTGCCCTCAGTAAAAGTGACTTACACTGAGATCAAGTCTTTTGGAATCCAGCCCATAGTTAAATGTATATAGTCAAAAATATAAACATAAAAATATATATACCAGATGATAAATGTTAATAGACCCTTTTACAAAACACTTATTATTTTCTTATGCTTTAGTCCAAAATCATTTCAAACAACACAGAATTAATCTGTTAGAAAAACTAAAGTTATGTACTCACCATAATGATGGATCCATGTTGTCTGCCTCTGTCTGGTTCAGCATGTAGGACTTTGGATCAGACACCAGCCAATTCAAAAGTCTTTAGCCCATTTTGACTCTGCCTCCCTTACCCATAACCCCCCAGGTCCTCTATCCTATCCAGATTGAGTTTGCCCCACGAGTCAAAACATGATGACAACATATCTAACTGAACCACACATCTCCCACAACTGGAAAGAGAGCACCCAGGAGAAATGCAAAACTCTAAAAGAGCTGAATGAAGTACCTCCAATGTCTGGTCATCACAGAGGGGAAGACTCGCCAAGTCAGCAACAAGGTCGGAGAGAGGAGGGTGGGCAGGCTGAACCAGATGGAGGCAGGCAACACAGATCTATCTTTATGCTGAGTACATAACTTTTGTATCCGATGTTGTCTGCTCCTTCTGGATTCAACCTGTGAGGCAGAGACCCCCAAGCCATGACAACTCAGGAGGAACTGAGGAAGGATATTCTAACAACATAGTAGAAACAAAGGGAGCCCTGGAATTGGGTTGAATGTCCAGCTTATGATGCAACACAAAAGTGTGGTGGCCCAGCCACAAATATCATCCATAGGTATTCTAGAAAGAAAAGCTGCAGAGGTAGGCACAGCCCTAGTTGAATGACTGTAAGGCTTTTGTAAAACAGTCTTGCCTTTTAAAGAATATGCAAACAAACAAAATAGAATCTGACAGCCATTTGGATACAGTTACTTTAGAAACAGGGGAGCCCTGACTGGATTTTGGAAGGCAAACAACTGGCTAGATTTCCTGAAAGACTTGGTACTGTCAAGACAAAATTTCAATTTCATATGCACATCCAAACAATGCAAAAGATCTTCATCTTTGTTAGGAAAAATTGGGAAAAAACACAGGAAGATGAATGGAACCGTTAGGGTTATTCTCTGAAGCTAACTGGCAAAACAGAAGGGTTTATTCAAAGAGAAGCACTGTCTTTATGGAACACTAAATGAGGGGGAGAATAATCAAGTGCTTGCAACTCAAACCCTTTTGGCAGAGGATTTTGCTACCAAAAACAAAGTTTTCCAAGATGACAACTTCAAATCCAGGGAAACAGAAGGTTCAAAAGGAGGACCAGCTAGAACCTAAAGAATGAAAGGCAGATCCCAGGGAGGGACTGGAGGAAGAAGAGTACTGTTTAGAAAGGCCTTGGACATCTTGAGAGAAGCCAAGGGAACACTATTTCTGCAGATGTGAAAGTTAGAAATAGCCACTAACTGCACTTTGATACTAGGAAAACTAAAGTCTGAGCCGAAAAACTTGGCCAGAAAATCCAAGACGGATTCCAAGTGTGCAGAAAAGGGGTCGCATCCCCGAGCCTCCACCCATATAACTAATCTTTTTCATTTACTGGTATAAACAATTCTAATAGATTCGTTTTGAGAAGAGGAAAATATATGAACAACTGCCAGTGAAAGATTGGGATTCTTGGCCATCGAGGGAACTGGAGGACTCATGCATTCAACTTCAGGGACTGAAGATTGTGGAGATCTAGACTGGCTGGGTGAGAGATGAGATCTGGAATGGGATCCAATACCCAAAGGGATATTTCAGAAGAGAAAAAAAGTAGGGAAACCACATCCAGCAAGGGCAAAAAGGGGTGGTAAGGATCACTGTAGCTCTGCAGTTGGCTGCCTTCTGTAGAAAACTTACCATTAGGGGAACGGAAGGATATGCATAAAGGAGACCCTGGGGCCAAGCAAGTGTCACAGCATCCTTAGGTACCTGCCCCAGAGGGGGAACAATGGTGTAAATAGCTACTGGATTTGGTGTTGGTCAGGGAGGCAACACAGAGTGCCCCAGCACTGAAAAATCCGAGCTGCCACTGTCAGATTTAGGGACCACTCGAGAGGCGTTAAAATAATCCTGCTGAGGCTGTCAGCCACAATGTTGGACTTTCCTGGGATATGTGTTGTCACCAGAAAGGCTGAGAGGAGATCACCCAATGCCAAACCCTCATAGCCTCCTGACAAAGAGGATAAGAATGTGTTCCCCCTGTTTTTTGAGATACCAGATGACTGATATTGTCCACCTGTATCGCGATCACATCCCTAGGGAGAGTGTCCTGAAAAGCATACAACACACTAGGCCTGCTCTTATCTCCAGAACACTGATGTGAATGTAAGCCTTTATGGAAGACCAGGATTCTTGAAATGTCCTCCCTTCGAAATGTCCCCCACTCCACTCCAGAAGAGAGGTGTCTGCACCATTGCCGAAGGACAAGGAATTACAAATGATGCCCCTTGCATTATGGAGACTGTAACCACCACTGAATCTGCTCATGACAAACTCTCATCAGCCATAAGGGGAAATCCAATGGATGAATTAGGAGGGACCACTGAACTGCCAGAGTTCATTGTGGGGCCCTCATGTGATATACAGCTAGGGGGACCAGCCCTATTGATGCTGCCATATGACCCAGAAGCTTTAGAAGTGTGTGAGACAGAGTTTTGGGAGTTGTAAGCACTGACAGGGCCCAAGCTCAAAGACAAAAAAACTCTGGAGCTGGGGAGCCTGCCAATTTGACAGACCATGATGACATCCTATGAATTCTACCAGCTGAAAACTCTATTTTGGGTATTTGACTGTAATGCCTAAGTTGCTGCATAGTCAGAGTAATGAGTCCCTGGTCGAGATCAACAATGCCTTTGTGAGGGCAGTGAGGAGCCAATTGTCTAGGTACAGGAAAACCTGAAATTCCTGCAGACCGAGCCAGGGTGTGACCACTACCATGGACTTGGTAAACACCTGGGGGGCTGTGGCAAGTTCAAATGGCAGGGCTATGAACTGACAGTGCTGGGCTCCCAGCTGGAAGTGAAGGAACCTCCAGGAATGTTGAGCTATCTTGATGTGATGGTAAGTGTCCTTGAGGTCTACCGCGCACATCCAATTGTCCTTCCTCAGAACGGGTAATACGGACTGCACCAAGACCATCTGGAACTTCATCTTTTTGATGAACTGGTTTAGTTTGCTTAAATCCAAGACTGGCCTGAAATTGTTTGTTTTCTCTGGCACCAAAAAGAATATGGAATAGACCCCGGATCCCATCTGGTCTGGTTGGACCTCCTGATTGACTATTTATATGCAGATTTTAAATCTTTGCCACTGCACAAAGTCTCTTATGGGGTGGAACATCGGGGAGACATATTGGAAGACAGTTTGGAACTTCTATAAAGGGAATGAGATAACCTCTGGATATGACTCTCAACACCCTGATGTCTGAGGTGATGCCCTCCCACCTTTGGGATGGAGAACTAAATGACCCAAGACAGCTTCCAGAAAAGAGCAGTCAGACAACCCTTCAGGATCACTGAAAAGGCCCAGCAGAAAAAGGACCAGGGGTGCCCTGATTCTGCAGACCAGCTCTGCCCCATTGATGTGGTCTATTATGACTCCCCCCAACCTCGGAAGGAAACTTCTGGAGGAGCAACCTGGAAGAGGATTGTGACTTTCTGAGGAAAAGATACTTACCGCCCCTTTTGATTCATGCATAAGGATCACAGTGAGTAGCACAGACTTCCCCTCTTGTTCACTCCTTGTCATTAAGTCCTTAACTTTGCTCAAAGCAAAGAGGACCTGTCAAAAGGGGCAATGATGAAGGATGCTTTGAAGCAGTCCACAAAGTTGCACAATTGCATCCAGGCAAGGCACCTCAATGCAATCCCAGAACCTATCGCTTTGGATGCTCCATCAGTCATGTTAGACAAGAATCTCATTTAAACATTGGTGATGGAAATCAAGATGGACACCCGAGTCTCCAGCTTTTCCTAGGTATCCAGAGACTGCTTGACATTTCAGAGGCTAGGACCTGCTGAAGCCTTGTCAGATGTGATAAGTAGTTAAATGTCCTCAAAGCAAAGGTGGATGAGGCATAGGACTGCTTCCCTAATTGATCCATTGCCTCAGAATCAAGGAGCTCACCTCAGAAATCTCCTTTTTGGTGGCCGCCATCACCACAATGGCATCAATGGCTGGGCCCTTGCTCCAACGAGGCCTAGAGGTAAGAACTCTGCCCGGCTTCCTAAGAATAGGTTCTACAGTGTTGGGCTCCTTCACTGCTCTTTTGGATACCAGGTATATAGGGGTATCCAAAAGGGAAACCACCCAAGGAGTGGATGTGCCTATGCCGTAGGCCTCCAGAAAAACTGACTCCTCTGGCGAGGGTGGTTTGGTGGTCTAGCCCCGCACTGGCAAAGCAGCTCCAACAAATCACCAGAAAAAGGCATCATCTTGCACTTTCTCTTCCCTGAAACAAACCTCCAGCTCTGATGAAGAAGAGTAGTCCCCCCCCCCCCCACAGGGGCAGAATGAAGATTGGCTGACGCAAGCTGTGCCAAAGCAGACTGAAGACTGTCCAGAGGAACAGATGAAATCTGGGAGGGGTTGCTAACTGTAGACATCCAACACTTCTCTCAAGAAGTGAACATCCTCTCAACAATGTCAAAGGCCAAGGTGGATGTGGGCCTCTCAGGTCCCAGAACCTGAAGGTACCAGAGACACTAAACTCACAAGTAGGATCAATCCCAGGAAAGATTAAACCAATACACAAGACAAACCAGGAATTGGCTCCAAATCCTGAAAAAAAACCCCACCAGCAATGGCACAAATAGTAGTTTCTCTCCAATTTTATTTCACAAAGTTACAAGATTCAGATGAAGTCTTCTAGTAAGATGAATCTAAATCTTGTAACTTTGTGGAACAAATTTGGAGAGAAAATACTATTTGTGCCATTGCTGAAGTTTCTTCTGGATTTGGAGCCAATTCCTGGTTTGTCTTATTAGGTACCAGAGACAACCCTGAACCCAAATCCAAGGGAGCTATGCCTATGAGAGAGAGAGAGAGAGAGAGAGAGAGAGAGAAACTGTGTAACGATCCCAAAGCAGGAACCATAGACTATGACCCAGAAACTGCAGCTTCAATGTCATGGTCCACGAGGTGCAGAAGGCCCAAGAAGTCAAGGCTACCAAAGAACAGAAGGAGCTGAAGATGGCCAGGTGGTCGAATCTGATCCTGAGGCTTGAAACTTGACCAACCCAAAGAAATCAGATCCGAAAGGAACGAGGGAGAAAACAGAATGATAGAGCCGAGGGTCCTGGTGAGGGAAGCATAACTGTATCTGTGTCTGCAAAAAGGACCTCATCAGTTGCTCCAGATCAGAAGTTTTGATGCTGCCCACCAACCTCGATGACCAGACGGATGAGACCACCAAAGATGGTGTCAAGGGTCTGTTTGAAGATGATCTTGCTTGCCAGATCCAAGCCAGAGAGGCTCTTTATCAGGATGGACATGGGAAGGACTCTGGCAATCAAAGAGGAGAGTAAAAGGAGAAAAAGGGGATGCTACAATGCGAAGGTGTCCCTTTGACCAGGAAGTGACTTTGAATATCCAGTGCCAGAGATGTCATTTTACCTGATTTATGTGGCAAAGGCAATCACCTCCAAGATGGAGATGATATCTGTGTTGATGCTGCCAGGGAGGCCAAAAGTCAAGGGACCTTGGGATGCATAGAGCCCAAGGGAGCTGTACCAGAAGTGGAGCCTGAAGACAATCTCTTTGCTCTCCCTTTCTGTGTGTCTAGAGTCTTGCAGCTGAGGCTTCTCACACCCAGTCTTGTGATATGGAGGAGAAGCCCTAGAAGAAGAAACGGAACTCAACAGGGTGGAAAGTAAGAACCCTTTCAAAATAAGCTTGGCCTTATACTCATTAATAGTGCACAACCTGAAGTTCTCACAGATGGAGCATCTAGAGTCCAAATGCTCTTGACTCAGACAGTGCACACTTTTAAGGTGTGCATCCTGGAAGGGCAACTTGTATTCACAGGAAATGCACTTTCCAAACCCCTTATCCATTCAGACAGTCCAAACACAACACAAACGAGAAAAAAAAACAACAGTAAAGTACCTTATGACTTGTGTGAAAGGGCAGGAAGGGAAAAGGGGAAAATATCTAAACTACCTACCCTAGAAACTAACTCACAAACTACCTAGACCAACAAAAAATACTAGTCTATGAGGAAAGGGAAGAAAGGACCTCCTCAATCCTACACTAATGTCTTTGAAGAAAATGAATCAGCCAAAAGGAGCCAAAGACTGAGCTGCAAAAAAAATGGCGGCAAACTAGATATGGGGAGTTGATAGAGGAGCATGGGGTTATGGGTAAGGAAGGTGGTACTAAAATGGGCTTAAGACTTTTAAACTGGCTGGTGTCGGATCTGAAGTCCCACAGGTTGAATCCAGGCAGTGTAGACAACATTGGATAGCAGATTTTCTACTTAGGAAAACCCTAACCATCACTATTCCCACATTAGTAGGAATGCTGTTATATAAAACCTCAATGAAAATTTTTATAAAAATAATTTGATCAAAGACCTTCAGGGATAATGGTACATGCACATGCAAATCTGGGGGTAGGGCATCTTGCTAAAAAGTTGTTCATGTCCTGCATTTTATGTAGCCAACTACAGCTCTGAGACAGTGCAAGACAACTATAACTTTGAGACAGTGCATTTCTGAACAGATCAGAGATAAAAATAAAAATGAGCTGAATGCATTATTTGAACACACTGATATATATTTAGCATGTATGTTGTGTTACTGAAAAAATCAAGCAATCAAAGGATGAAGCCAGCAATTTTAGGAATGTATATAGCTGTTCTGGCAAATAACCTTAAATGCAGGAAACATTCCTGCCTTATACAATCATTTAAATATTAAATAAGAACTAAAGCACAGGAAAAATAAAGAGAGTTTACAATTAATAGTTATCATCTGGTATATACAGACATATACATGTATATACACACATATATATTTATGTCTGTACTTTTGGCTACAAACATTTAACTATATTTAATCTAGTTTTAATCAAGTTTGTTTTTGAGGATCGTTTTAATGCATTTTGATTGGATAGGAGTGTATGTGCAAAGTTAGTGCATTAGCAGTTAACAGCTTAACTGTTCTTAGTCTTAATTTCATTTCAAACCAAACATAACAGAAGCTGCATTAAAACCAAGCGAAAACCTAGCACAAATATGGAGAGCTTTACTTTCCCCTCTTTTTAAATATGAAGAACTTTGAGGTCTAACTGTGGCCTGGGTAGCTCAGGTTTGGGGGGTGGGGGAGGTTAATGAAAACTTTCATTTTACCAGCTCACCTAGTCCAGGGAGGGAGAGGTCAATGTAAAAAAAAAATCTAGTAGTGATTGGATTTTACCAGCTCACCTATTCCAGGGAGGGAGAGGTTACAGTTAAAAAAAAAAAAAAAATCTACTAGTGATTGGCAGTGAACAACACAAGTTATAGAGGCAAGTGTACACATATTTTACTTGGGAAACTAGGCAAAACAGTTGGTCTGGATGGTTATTCAACAAAATCAGTCTGCACAATACCTGAACACCCACACCTTCTCAATGCCCACCTTCTTTTTCATCTGGTTACACTAAGAGAAGTGCCTTTTCCAAAGGGGTAAATCAGTCAGGTGTCAGGAAAAGTGAAGCCAGATGATTGAAGAAGAGCACTAGAAAATGTCTGATGGCAGACAACCTGCAGTTCAAAAGTAGTCTTGGCATCTTCCCATTCTATCACCTTTCCCTCTCTAGTTATTTGCTCCCAATATCTTGGTTCCTTTGCCAGTTTTCTTAAGTAAATTCCATCACCCTCTTGCCTGTTCTCTGTACTCCAAATTGCACTCATCTCCATCAGCAAAATCTCCTTTCTCCACTCTCTTGTTGGCTTAATTCTTAGAATACTTTCTGCTACTTTATGAATATAATATTCCATAGGGCTGCATCCAAAATCTAACTTTCTACTTATTTCTTGAAGTCCCCCGCCCAACTTCATCATCCTTTTCCACTTTGATTTATAGCTTTCTGCTTGGGTTATGTATATGAACCATCACTGTTGTACCTCTAAAATACCCCATCAAATTAGGTAATCCTAAACCACCTTGTTCTATTAGGAGGATCAACGTATACCCCTTTACTCTTGCCTTTTCCCCACCAAGATAAAATCCTTCAATTCTTTATTAACTACTGTCCACAGCATCTCCTCTGGTTGATAAAAATATGCCTGACCTATATAGAAAAATGAAAGGGACTAAAAACATTTCCACTGTTTGTATGTTGCTATCCATATCCAAAAAGAGCTTCCAGTTTCTCAGTTTTTGTATTATCTTTTGTTTAGCTTCTTCCCACACACCCTTCAGCAGCCATAACAGAATTCCTTTTAATTCATACTCCTAAATACTTCACTTTATTGTCTCTCTATAAATATGGGTATTGCTGAGCCAATTCACGTGTGTACATAAGTTACAGCTACTGCCTTTGTTTTATCTTCATTAATTTTATAAACCGAAAAGACTTGAAACTGTTTCAAAATGTTCCACAACAATGAGATGTCCTTTTCTGGTTTTATAAGGTACAAAATAACATCACTGGTAAATAAAGCCAACTTTTCTTCATTATCATATCAATTGTATGCTTGAATTTGAGTCCCTTATTTTCTTTGCTAATGGCTCTAAATATAAGAAAAACAAAGAATAAAAAGGAAGACCATGCCTGGTTCCACTGTTCAAGACAACTTATCAGAGATGAACCCTTCTCATTTTAATTTTTTGCCTCTGATCCTTCATATATCCTCCTAACTATTCTTATTATTGTATTAGAGAACACAAATGCTTCCATTGACCTACTAATAAAATCAAGCTTACTCCGATGAATGCTTTTTCTGCATCAAGACCAACAGCAGTATTTTCTTACATTCTGCTACCCTCTGGATCATTACTGATTTTATGGATCATTATTGCCTCCACTCCACAAAACCATGCTGATCCAGATCTAACAATTTCAGTAACACCTTTGCCATTCTTTTAGCTATTATGGACATAAACACTTTATAATCAAGGTTTAAAATTGAAATGGGCCTATATGAAGCTAGTCCTGAGGGGGTCTTCAACTTTAAGTACTGCAGACACTATTGTTTCTTCCAAGATGTTGATGCCTCCCTCCTTTTAAAATACTGTTAAGCAACACCTTCCAGATGTTTATCATCTTCTTTCCTCCTAGCTTCCAAATTTCCACAGACTAATTATATAGCACCATCTTTTATCTCTTCTACCCCCCCATACTAATTGTTGAGCCTCATGTAACTCTCACTTTGGCATACTTGAGTCTTCCATCAATGTTTCTACTTATGTTCTTGCTTGATTTCCACATCTTTCTGTTTTCTACAAATATACAGAAAATTTACAAAAGACCTACTTCTATGGGATCTATGGTTATTTTTCTTACCATAGTCTACCTACATTTGGCAACAACCATTTCTACTTTCTGCTGCCTAGGTCAATGTGCTAAAAGCTTTTGTGCTCTGGAGTTAACAAAAACAGTTGCTTAACAGCAATCTTTGTAAACTCATGCATATTATCAAGATACTTCCTTATTTTTTCCTTAACACTCTGCAGTTGCAACTCTTTTTGTTCTGTGAGACTTCCCTTACTCTACAATACTTTAACCTTTGTCAGCCCCTTTAAATAATTCCTGTTGCATCTTAACCATCTCTCATTTTATTTTATTTCTACCCCATTTTTAAACTCCATTTTGTTTCATCACATTCACTAGATATAATTTCTGAAGACATTTCTATTTTTCTAATAACTCCAGAATAATTTCCACTACCCATTCCATCGGTGGGGAAGTACCAGTGTCTCATTTTTTTGCATCACCTACATTTTTATCTTAGTTGTGATTAGCACATAATCTGGGGTCTATATCATAACCACAAATGCCCGTTTCAGGGAATATGTAAACGTCGACACATATTGCGCGAACCACAAATACACGCCTTATACTGCGAAATTCAAAATCTCGAATCAGCACAGTTGGTTCTTATGTGGTATAGCTCCAGAAGGTAAGTGTGCGATAGTTACGGACCTTAGGGTTAGGGTGCAGGTTAAGGTAAGTGCATAGATAGTAATGTATGTAAGGTTTAGTGTAGGGTTAGAAGTAGGGTTTTGTGAAGTGTATGTGTGTGGATTTATTTTGTTTGAGTATAGATCATTAAAGTAAGTGTGCAATAGTTACGAAACTTAGGGTTAGGGTGCGGGTTAAGGTAAGTGCATAGATAGTACTGTAGGTAAGGTTTAGTGTAGGATTAGAAGTAAGGTTTCAGTTAGTGTATGTATGTGGTTTATTTATTTTGTTTGGGTGGGTAGTATGCAGCGAGCTGTGGGCCAACTCTGCCGGTTCGAGATTTAGAATTTTGTGGTTTTGGTTTAGGGCGTTCGGTGTATTTGTGTTTCCCACAATGTGTCAACGTTTACGTATTCGCTGAAACGGGCTTTCACGGTTATGATATAAACCCCATAATCTGAAATAGTTGTGTGTGTGTCAAAGCTTTCAATTAAATGCAATGTGTTCCTGGGAAATATAATTTCTCCCCAATCTAGCACAGTCATCGTACCTTCCGGAATAATATGTAAATTTTCTCAGATTTCCTACTACTGAATTTAAATCTTCTATAACAAATATTTTCATAATTAATTAATTAATTTATTTATTTATTTTTAGAAATCTACCCTTATTTGCTCCACTTTCCCTTCTAGGTTCTCTAGATACATCCTCTCTGTTGCATATCAAGTTATGGTCCCCACTTATATTTCCTGCACAAACTTATTATTTCTCCAAAATTCTTCTTAATCTCCCCAACAGTAGTTTTAGGTAGAATACAAACACATGCCAGAGTAATCCTCCTCCCTTGCCAGGAGTTCCTCACTACTACAAATCTACCATTCTTTTTATTTTTATTTATTTATTGCTGTAAACATTATACAACACTAACCACACTGACATACTTTTACTTGCAAACATTATACATTACTTATAATCTATGCAGTCATTGTCAGTTAAACACTAACAGCTCATTCAAATCCTGCCTTCTTTCAAACATTATTCCTACTCTGCGTGTAATGCTCCCAAAACTCCCATTTTTTCTATGTAATTTACTCCTACCCTTGTCTAAAGGTCCCGATTCCAGTTGTTTTATCTGTTACTATATTCGCTACTTCTAGTACAGCTTGTTTAGACTGATTTCCATCTTCTAGTAACTGCTTTTTTTCACAGCCACCATAATTAGATTCAGCAAGGCCTTAGTATCTCTAAGCAATTCTGACTTTGTATCACAGCTCAAAAAATCATTTCCTCAGTTACATCGATTTGCTCACCCAGTATCTCTAGTCTGCCGAGAATCTTTATTAAAGTCCCCCAACTCATTACACTCCCAGAAATATGCTTCCAATTACCTCTTTCTTCCACATCATACGTCCAACACTTGCTGTCTACCTGAGGAAAAATTCTGTGAAGTCTACTTGGGGTATAAAAATACCTATACAAACACTTCCAAGCAAAGATCCTAAACCTTGTAGACTTTGTAGCATATTTGGGAGACATATATAGTCCCATCGTTTCTTTGTGACTTGCTGATGCAGACTTTTCCTAATCTGTTCTAACCCCCTATGATTAATTCTTAGTTATTGTGCATTATTTTATATGCCCTACTAGTTATTCCTTTTTAACAAACCGCTTCTGTTCTAGATTATATAACTGTGATGGTATTTCACTTAGGATCCCCCTATTTCTTTCTCTTTGCCTATACTCCGACACCTATCCTTGATAGGAAGGCAATTTCTAGCCTAATGTCCAAATAAATTCTTGCTCTCTTCGCATTCTATTACCTCTCTCTAATTATTTGATCCTAATACCCTAGTTCTTTTGCCAGTTTTCTCCAATAAATTCCAGCCTCCTCTTGCCTATTGCTTGTATCTCTAATTACAGTCATCCTTATCAGAGAAATCTCCTTTCTCCATTTCTGTGTTGGATTAGTTCATAGAATACTTTGCTACTTTATCAATGGGTTATGTTGTATGGTTGTTATTCTCCTTAAGGATCTGCATCCAAAATCCCAGTCTCTCATTGTTTCTTGAGCATCTCCCCATTCCATCTTCATCCCTTTCCACTTTGAATTATAGGCTTCTGCTTGTCCTATGTAGAACAGCCTTAAGCTCACCTAAATACTCCTTCAAAAAATCTATCTCCCCAACCACCCTTGTTCTATTGGAAGAATAAGCTTATCCCCATTTGACTCTTCCCATCCATCTCCCAGACAAAAATCCTTCATCTTCATCTATTAATTGCTATCCACAACTTTACCCAGTTGATAAAAAAAAAATATGACCTGTATTTTAACTAAAGGGACTAAAAAGTATTTTAAATTTTGTCTTTCTTGTGTCTCACTATCAATATTCATAAAACTGAGCCTTCAATTCCACATATTATCTTTTTAGTTTTTCCCTATATATCCACATATCCTTATCTATCATATTTTAATCCAAACTACTCAGCACTTCATTTTATAATTTCCCCATAAATATGGATACTGCTGAACCAATTCCTGTGTGGGTACATAATTTACACCTATTGCCTTTGTTTTAGCTTCATTAATGTTGTATCCTGAGAAGATTTCAAACTACCTCAAAATGCTCCACAATACCGAAATGCCCTTCTCTGTTTTCATCAGGTAAAAATAGTATCTGTAAATAGAGCCAGTTTTTGTTGACTACCACACCAATTATATCTTTGGATTCCTGAGTCCTTTATTTTGTTTGTCAATGGTTCTAAACTTAATGCAAACAACAAATGGGAAAGAGGACAGCCTTGTCTGGTTCCTCTGCTCACAAAGAAATTATCAGAGGAACCCACCCACTTTAATTTTCACCTCCGATCCCTCATATATCCTCCTAATCAATCTTACAATTTTATCAGGAAATGCCAATGCTTCCAATGCCCTGCTCAAACTCCCAGCTTACTCTGTAAAATGCATTTGCTGCATGAAGACCCACAAACTGTGGTACTTTCTTACATTCTGCCTCCCTTTGGATCATCAATGTTCTGTTAATGTTGTCAGATGTTTGCCTCCCCTCCACAAAACCACATTCATCCATAGCTAAGCACTGACTTTGCCATTCTTTTACTCATTATAGACAAATACTTTATCATGGTTGAAGACTGAAATGGGGCTGTATGAAACTGGATCCAATAGGTCTTCACCCTCTTTAGGTATTAGTCACCACCCCTTTCTTCCACGACGCTGATGCTTCTCCTCCTCTTAAAATATTCAATGCTAGTTTCCAAACTTCTACAGGAATGCCATCTATTTCTAGGGACTTTCCTGTGGCTTGGTTATACATCACCATTTTTATCTAATCTCCTCCTATCCTGTTAGTAATTGAGCCTCATCTACCTCTAACTTTGGCATATTTAATTCTTCCATAAACATTTCCATTTTTACCTTTTCTTGACTTCAGTATTTCTCTGCTTTACACTGACTTTCATAAAATTTCCGAAATATTTCTAGTACCTCTAACAGGATCTCGTTGTCTTTCTTGTTATAGGCTCCCTAAGCTCGGCAACAACCTTATCTACTCTATGTTTCCTGCGTCGTCGTGCTAAAAGTTTTTGTGCTCTGGAGTTATTAGCAAAACACAGTTGCTGAACAGCAATCTTTCTAAACTCATGCATATCATTGAGGTGATCCCTTATTTTCTGTTTAGCATTATGCAATTGCGCCTTTTCTTGTTTTGTGAGATTCCACCTATTCTGCAATACTTTAACATTTGCCAATCCTTCTAAATAATTCATTACTTCTTACCCATATCTAGCTTTTTTTTATTTCCACCCTTTGAAATGCCACTTTAATTGTATTTCACTCCCTAGCTATATTTTCTGAAGAAAAATCTATCTTGTCTAATAACTCCCAAAAAATTTCTGCTACCCATTCCTTAAATTCCTCTTCTTTTAACAGATAGGAGGGAAAGCACCAATGTCTCATTTTTCTTTCATTACCCTGATTTTTTATTTTAATTATTGGCCTATGATCTGAAATAGTTATGCAATGAGTATCAAAACTTTCAATTAAATATACATTTTCCTGCGAAATATAAGTCAGTTTAGCCTAGCCCAGTTTTTGTATCTTGAGGAATGTTATGCAAATTTACTCAGAACTCCTACTACTGAATTCATATCCATGCCAAATAATTTTACAAATTTCTTCAAAAATCTACTTTGCTTTGTTACATTTTCCCTTCTGGGCCTCCAGACACATCTTCATTGTTGCAAATCAAATTTCATTTCTCACCTATAAGTAATACTCCCATCTGAAAGCTAATTACTTGTCCCAGAATTTTCTTAAGCTCCATTAAACCAGTTTTAATATAAATACATGCCAGTGTAACCCTCATCCCTTGCCAGTAGCCCCCTTAGTACTCCAGCTCTACCATTATCTTTTATCCTCTTGTATCATTACTGGAGCTTCTCTTGCAATTCATATAAGTACTCTTTCATGTTTTCCTTTGTCCCAGGTACTCTGCTGAATAATCGTCCTGAAAAACTTTATCAAATTCACATGTTCAGTTATTTCCAAATGTGTCTCCTGTAGCATACCTATTTGCACTCCACATTTTTAATATAGTTCACTAATCTTCCTTTTTTTGTATATCTGTGCGACCATTTTCATTTCAAGACCACAGAAAGCTTCATTATGCTAAAAAAGTTATTATTCCCACCCTTTATATGTAATAGCTTTTTTGTTAAGTGTCTAGTTCCAGCTTTTGTGTTACATGCATACACTTGTTTGGCAGGTTGATGTTTTATACAGTTGTTTCTTGTCATATCCATTTCAGCCTATGTCACATCTTACTAAACCTTTTGTTTTACTGAAGACCCTCAAACAAAAAAAAAAAAAAAAAAAACAAACACCCCGAATACACCCCTAAAACCTATTAACTTAATACTAAAACAAAAAACTACATATATCTTCAAATATTGAAGTTTTACACTCCTAACAGGAACAAATGTCCCAGACTGACAGCCATACTCACAGACTTCGGTTAACCTAAAATGAAGGACAGCCATGTTAAGACACCTGACACAACCTGTGCTTCTACCAAGTGCTGTTTGGTTTTGTCTTATCTTTATTACTCTCGCAGATTGAGAAAACACATGAATGCTTTCAGAAAACATTATCACCTAGCCATTGAAAGAAATAAGTATTCTGTTTTTATTACTTTTTATCAGATTCTCTGTATGGAGACATGCGAACCAGACATAGAGCTGCTTCTACAAGCACCTATTTGCTAGAGGAAAGCTTTATTATATTCAATGTTCTTTTTTTTTTTTTTTTTTACTTATTTGCTTTATCTTAAAATGTGTTACTAGATCAAGCTAAGGGCCTTAATCCAGTTATTCGCCTATGCAAGAATGAGAAAAAGCACATCATTTTTTTTTTTTGGTATCATGCTCTTCTGACCAGACTTTTCTTCTTTTTTTTTTACATTTCAATGCCTGCATTTATTAAAACTGAACAAGGGAAAAGAGAAGGAAATTAGTAACCCATTACACTTGAAATAACTGAAAAAAAAACTTTACTTTATAGCAGGCAGATCACATTATACATTATAAAAATGCACGGTTAGAAACAATTTTTTTTTACTTACAGTTAACACTCTCCCTCTTCTTCCCCTCTCCTAAGTGTTCTTCCAAACATTAATAACATGAAGTTGGGCATATGCTTTAGAGTCTCCAAGTATAACAAAGTCAAAAAAGTCCAGTATTTCCAGGCTTTCTTGTTCTGTCATGTTTCACAAATATAATTAATGCTTTGTATTCCCACATTTATTTGTTAATTTCCAAGTTGCTGGTTTCATTCCTTTTTATCTCCACCTGCCAAATCCAGTCTATGCTTCATTTCCAATGTATTCTCAGCTCTTCTGGTCAAGTCTTGCGCTTTTTTTCTGTTTCTAAAGCATTTTCTGTTGAGATACTTTAAACGGTTTCACTGGCATAGTCTCTCTGTGCTCTATTACCAGAACAACAAAAAGCAGAATCTCCTGATTCACAGATGACTTTTTGTTGGACAAACTTCTATATGTCCTTAACATGTTCTGTACCAAAAAAATGACTTTGCCCTCCAGGAAAGAATATTCTGAAGATAGCTGGGTACAGCACTCTGAATCTCACACCTGCTTCTAGTCATTCCCTGATTAGTGGAATAAATTTACTCTCTTCTGCCTGGTGTACAGTGAGTAATCATTTTTTCCACAAACACTCTACTGTCTCCCACTTTTAGAACTTTGATTCTGACAAAAGTGTGGCAGAAGGATAGCTCCTTCTGCTGGTAGGATTGCATCTATACCATTAAAGATGCAGGATGCTTTCTCATGGCCAGGTTTGGAGAATATATATGATGTGAACAACTCCTGCTGTGAAATACCAGTCCAGCTGCTTATTTGTGCTTTCATAAAAATTAATATAGTCTGTTCCTTCTAGCTTCTCTGGTACAGCAGAAAATCTCAGGTTTCCCCTATGTGCTCTGTTTTCTAATTCTATTATTTTTTAAACATCCCTTCTTGAACTGTCTCATTCAGCCAGCCTTTTCTTCATTTCAATCTCTGATTTTTTTTGCAATGTTATCACCTCATCTGAACATCTGTTTAAAGCTTCTTCATTTTTTTTCAAGTATTTTGTTATTTGAGTTGATATAATCATCAGTTTTTTTATTATTTTAATCAGCTCTGAGTACATTTGACTTTTTTTTTCCTCTAGGTTACTGGAAGTCATATCTTGCACCAAAGCTGGAGCTTGCACTGCTTTTTACTTAACAGCTGAGAATTCTTCCCAGTCAGTGATTTTCTTTCAGGTTCGCTAAATTTCTTTTTTGCTGGCATCCAGGCAATTCACTTACTAGCCAGTTACTGAAATTTACCCCAAAATACTAGTTTACTGGCTCTCTTTTCTGAGTTTCTGCTTTCACACTGGGAGAGTTGAAATTATGGTGTTACTCAATGTGCAGCCATTTTGGAAGTGCCCCAACATTAACTTTTAGCCTTAAGAAAAAGGGCACGGGCTATATTTAAATAAAATTAAATTATATACTGTTCTAATAAATGCATCAAGTTATTTGGGTACTAGGAAAACTCTCTCATTCACTTGCCAATAATTTCAAACTTCATATTTTACTAAACTACTTCCCTTGTGCCTTTTAATTTTATGTTTCTTTCAGCAAACAATATCCAGCGCTCTTGACATTTATTGCCTGGATCTGTCAGCTTGTTTCTATGAAACCATAAGAAAGTACTGTTGTGCAAAAATCCTACCATAACAGTAGATGTCCTTTTCTTTACTGTTGCAGTATTCTGTACAATAGGAGAGCACAATAGTTCTGGAAGACGAATGGGAGAAAGAAGAGCCAGCAGAGCCCTCTAGGAAGCCATAGAGAATGGCCCTGACAAAACCAGCTCTGGCCCTAGAAATCATACCGAACTTCTGTGCATACCTTTACCAAGCACTATAAAGTCCAGGTAGCTGCCTCAAGAATAAAATTAGTATCCAACCCCTTGAAAAAAAAGCACCAGAGGAAGCCATAGCCCTAGCAGAATGAGCCTCAACAGAAAAAGGAAGGCTCTTCATATGAAGAGAATAGCAAAACAAAATGGCTTTGGATAATCAAGAAGAAATGGTTTTCTTAGAAACAGCCAAACCTAAAGCACTAGGATTAAAATAAACAAAAAGCTGTTCAGATTTATGAAAATCTTTAGTTTTATCCAAAAGAAGGATAAGTACAAAGGGACATCCTGTCCTTATGGAAAACTAAAATGGGAGGAACAGCCATAAGGGCATACATCTCAGAGATCCATCTGGCAGAAGCAAGGGCCAAAAGAAGAACAGTCTTCCAGGAAGAATGTTGTAAGGAAGCTAAAGCAGTAGGCTCAAAAGGAGCCTGAGTCAATTTTTCTAAAACAAAATTAAGATACCAAGGAGTGACAGGCTACCTGTGAGGCTTAATGTAAAGGACATCTTTTAAAACTGTTTGGCTTCAAATCTAGAGGCAAAAGGGGGAGTCAAAGGCAGACAAGCAGAAACAACTGACAGGTGGGCCTTAACAGAATATGCCAACCTAGCACTGAGCAATTCACACAAATAAGACAGAACCAAATTAACATCCACAGTAAGTGGATCCAAGTTTCAAGAAAGACACCAGACAGAAAATCTCTTCCATTTGGACAAACAAGATTTACTAGTAGTGGGTTTCCTGGCTTCCTGCAGGACCCAAAGTACGTCCTCAGAAAAAAGGTGCCTGAATGGGATCAAAACCCTATCACCCACAATTAAAGAACAAGAAGCGAGTTGAAGAACACGGAGCATACGCCACTAACAGCACATACGATTGCAGATAATAAAGATTCTTTCCTTTTAACACACTTTCTTTATTGGTGTTTTCGGAGACGGCTATGCGTTTCCTTCCTCAGAAAAACAGCAGACAACAAACGTTACAGTGACAGCGTTCAGCCCTTACTTTTAAAAAACCACAAGGCATCATGTGATGCTAAATGGAAGAATATTCCAATTCAATTATTACTTAATTACTTAAATTAAAAGTCCCAATAAATCAAAAATAAATGTTATAACTAAGCACAATGCTCACAACATTCCATATTAATGCATCACAGGAAAATCATCACTCAAAATATCCTCATAAAAAATCACTAATAATATTAACCTAAGATATGACCACATAAAAAACATTAAAAATGAAACATAAGTAACACTATTTAATATACTAAAAATTAATGATATGCCCCTTTAAAATATATATAAGTGAGCAACCATTCTATTATTTTAAAATAGAGCCATTATAGTAAACTAATATTCTTCATAATTACATGAATAAATATATGGCCATTTAACCATATTAACCTTAAAAAATGCATTTAACCAAGTTATCAACAACTAGTCCTTTGATCAACTAGAAAAATATATAGAGAAAAATATAATTAATCAATTAGACAGCAAATTGATGAAACTAAACAAAGATAGCTGCATTCTAGGTAATCACCAATACTGTGCCACTAAATCATTGAACAGAACAGTAAATATGAGTAACAATGTTAATTTCCTTTAACACAAGACATCGCCACTATATTATTTATACATGACAATATCAGTTTATCTATTAATAGCTAGCCTTTTCAAAACACATGTAATAGAGACGTGGTCATTGAGACCTGGGGAAAATGTAGCCCCAGTTCTAATTTGCCAATATAACTCTTGTATTTCCAAAAAAATTTGCCAAGGTCCTACATAGGAAGCGTCTTCCACCTTCTTCAAGACCATAAAGACAAACTTATGATTTGGAAATTCCAAGATATGGCAAGCAAGTGCGTTATTGGTATCTCCTTTTGCAACTGCATAATAGTGCTCATAAATGCGCTGTTTTAATTTGCGCTCCGTTTTTCCTATGTAAAACGCATGGCACATTGTGCACTTGCTCATCCCATTTCTGAAACCTTTCAATTTATTTTCACTTTGACCCGTCTCCAAAAGGGTTTTCAGAAATCATGGCCATCTGTCACCATTCTGGCTGCCCGCACCATCTGCCCTTTTACAATGGCTCTCTTTTGATGGTGCGGATGGCAGCTGGAAAAATGAAGGAAGCCATTTGAATATGTAGGTTTTCTATATATACTACTCTTAAATCTCATATTCACTGGATCTTTTTGCAACCAAATATCCAGAAAGCTGATTTCCGTATGATTTCAATGTAGAATGTAATAAGCTTATTGAGATGTTCAGCCACAGAGGTTATCCAAGAAGACTGGTGGATGAAGTTTTTGAAGAAGTTGAGTACAAACGTAGAATGGGACAATTTAGTCCCATTTTGTCATCTCACCATTATGTCAATCAAATTGACGAATTGGGGGACACTGGTTTCATCAAGGTTAACTGTAGTCAAAAGGATAACAGCCTTAGGTTCCTATGTACTTTTTCTACAGATCATTATTTTATAAAAGAAATTTTAAATAAAAATTGGATGCTCCTTGCAAATGACAAACAAGTTCTAAGAATTTGCGAGGGCCCACCGGCAATTACTTATAGGCGTGGGGCGAATCTGAAAACCCTTTTGGAGACGGGTCAAAGTGAAAATAAATTGAAAGGTTTCAGAAATGGGATGAGCAAGTGCGGTAGCTGTGGTCAATGTAAATTTATTAAAGAAGGAACTAGTACTGTAATTAACAACATTAAGTACAAAATCATAGGTAAATTCAATTGTAATACCAGAGCTATAGTATATGTAGCAACGCAATGTGCCATGCGCTTTACATAGGAAAAACGGAGCGCAAATTAAAACAGCGCATTTATGAGCACTATTATGCAGTTGCAAAAGGAGATACCAATAACGCACTTGCTTGCCATATCTTGGAATTTCCAAATCATAAGTTTGTCTTTATGGTCTTGAAGAAGGTGGAAGACGCTTCCTATGTAGGACCTTGGCAAATTTTTTTGGAAATACAAGAGTTATATTGGCAAATTAGAACTGGGGCTACATTTTCCCAGGTCTCAATGACCACGTCTCTATTACATGTGTTTTGAAAAGGCTAGCTATTAATAGATAAACTGATATTGTCATGTATAAATAATATAGTGGCGATGTCTTGTGTTAAAGGAAATTAACATTGTTACTCATATTTACTGTTCTGTTCAATGATTTAGTGGCACAGTATTGGTGATTACCTAGAATGCAGCTATCTTTGTTTATTTTCATCAATTTGCTGTCTAATTGATTAATTATATTTTTCTCTATATATTTTTCTAGTTGATCAAAGGACTAGTTGTTGATAACTTGGTTAAATGCATTTTTTAAGGTTAATATGGTTAAATGGCCATATATTTATTCATGTAATTATGAAGAATATTAGTTTACTATAATGGCTCTATTTTAAAATAATAGAATGGTTGCTCACATATATATTTTAAAGGGGCATATCATTCATTTTTAGTATATTAAATAGTGTTACTTATGTTTCATTTTTAATGTTTTTTATGTGGTCATATCTTAGGTTAATATTATTAGTGATTTTTTATGAGGATATTTTGAGTGATGATTTTCCTGTGATGCATTAATATGGAATGTTGTGAGCATTGTGCTTAGTTATAACATTTATTGATTTATTGGGACTTTAATTTAAGTAATTAAGTAATAATTGAATTGGAATATTCTTCCATTGTAAGTAGCATCACATGATGCCTTGTCAATTTTAAAATTAAGGGCTGACAGGCTACCTGTAACGCTTAATGTTCTTTTCTGTTTGGCTTTCTGAGGAAGGAAAGGCAAACAAAGCACTGAGCAATTCACACAAATAAGACACCAATAAAGAAAGTGTGTTAAAAGGAAAGAAAATCTTTTCCATCTGCAAAAAAGATGTGCTGTTAGTGGCGTTTCCTGGCTTCCTTCAACCCAAAGTTCTTTAACAGTTTGTGTAGCTTTTTTGTCACCCACAATGTCAGTTGAAGAGTGACAGGTGCTGATGGAACTTGTCTTGTGTCAGTAGGTCCATCCTGTGAGGTAACTTGTGATGACTGCTCTTTGCTACATGCAGAAAAAGAGGGAACCAATGCTGTCTGGGGCAAAAGGGAGTCATCAACAAGACTTTGGGGACATCCTGTTTTACCTCGAAAAGGACCTTCGGGGCATACACATTCCAGGCCAGAGGACTTGGGACTCTGACACAAAAGAGAAGTTGTCTGTTCATACAGGAGGCAATTAGATCTACTTAAGGAGTACCCCCACTGGTGGACAATGTGCAAAAACATATCCCTGTAAAGCATCCACTTGTGGGATTGTGTTATGGACGTGCTCAGAGAACCTGCCACTACATTCTGATCTGAGGGAATGTACACTGCCTGAAGTCACCTGATACTGGATAGCTAGATCCCAAACTTGAAAACCTAATATTCACAGGAGATAACACCTTGTCCCCCTTTGTTTGCTGATATACCACATCACTGTGGAATTTTCTGTGAGAATTTGAGGGGCCCTGGAAGGAAAAGAGGAAGAAAAGCTAGAAAAGCCAAAACAAGAGCTTTGACACTGATGTGGTCACTCTTTTGTCAAAGACACCAAAGGCCTTGCACTTTCAGATGATCAAAGGAGGCCCTTATTCCTAATATGAAGCATCTGTGAAGAGTTCCTGAGAGGGGATTGCAGGGTGAAAAGGATGCTCTGGGTTGAAGGTCAACTGATGGACCAGCCACTGAAGTTCCAGCTTGAGGCATGGAAGAACTGAGACTAGGAAATCTAATGGATGAGAATGTTGGAAGCCAAACTGACTTTAGAAACCACTGGAGCTTTCTTATGTGGAACTTGGCCACAGGAAACATAGGAATGGTGGAAGCCATATAAACCCAGTGTCCTCAGAAATTCTCTGGCTGTAACTCAAGCAAGAGGAAGAAGGGACTGACAGAAATCAGAGTTACAGCTTTTGAAGCCAGCAGGAATGCCAGCACTGTAACAGTCTAGAGCTTGCACCCCAGAAATCCCAAGCTTTCTAGGAGAGTAATAGCAGTATAGATGCGGACGTAAAGCCTCTGGAAAAGAGGCCTGAATGAGCAGGTCATCCAAATAAGGAAAGACCTGCATCACTCTCAACCTGCAGAAAACAATCACAGGAGTAAGGCATTTGGTGAAGACTCTTGGGCATTATAGAAGCCAACGAGCAAAGCACAGAACTGAAAATGCCAGGAAGTAACAGAGAACTGTAAAAACTTCCTGAAAAGGGAATGAATGTTAATGTGTAGATAAGCATCTTTGAAATCTAGGGAAACTAAAAAAGCCTGAGGAAACACGGTTTGAAGGGGTACTATCTGAAAAGAAAGGGACCTTCAAAAAGGTGTTCAGCTGAGAAAGATCCAGACTGGGCCTCCAGATGCCGTCTTTCCTGAGGACCAAGAACATTCTGGAGTAAAAGCTCTTTCCCCTCTGAGGAGCTGGGGCTTCTCGAATTGCTCCTTGTGCCAACAGTCCCCAAAGCACCTCTAGAAAAAAGAGCAGTTGTACCTGAAGAGTCTAGGTATGCCCAAAAGGGGGCGGGGAGAGATTTCCAAACAATGTTACAACCCTGGGGAATTACGGAAAGAACCCAGTAGTCTTGGATGACCTTTAACCAAACAGGAAGAAAGATGCAGAGAAAGATGAATGTGACTTGAGAAGAACAGGGCAAGGACAGTCAGACAGCAGCTGGTTTGTCATGAAAAGGAGACTTCAGAGTACAAGAGATTTGGGTAACCTTAGCAGAGGAGCCCTTCTACCACCCTTTTTACCTTTGGGGGAGGGGAGAGACTGTCTACAAACAAAGGCAGGCTTGTTGGGGGGTAATTCCTTTGAAATTTGAGAACAGGCAAAACAATAATATCCTTCAAATCCAGTAAGGCTTTACCCTTTTCTTGAAGGGACTTAAACAACTCAGCAGCACCACCCGAAACAAATTTTATTATCCAGAGGAGCATCCATCAGTTTAACCTTGATATCATCAGGTAACAGTTGAAGTCTGAGACAGGAATAACTCTTCAAAACAGAACTAAAAGCAGCAGTCCTAAATGAAGCATTAGCTGCATCACAGCTGCATTTAACGGAATGACGAACAACTTTGGAAGATGTTGCTAGCAGAGAAAGAGCAGAGGCCTTCCCCTCAAGAGTCAGGGGGATCTGAAACAGTCTGAGCGGCCTGACAGAGAAGAGCCAAAACATATCTGGTCATGTGTGTTTGATAGTTCACAGCTCTAAAGGCCAGGGTAGCAGAAGTATACACTTTCTTACCTAGCCTCTCCATGGTTCTGCTGTCCTTGTCAGAGGGAAGCAATTGGTTTTATCAGAGGCAACTGATACCACAGAAAGGTCAGCCGAGGGACACACAGAAACTTGCAGTCATAAGTTTTTGGGGGGAGGGTGCTGAGAATCAGTAGAAAAGCATCCAGCAAGGCAGCAAGAACAGGAGGAACAGCAAAGGGCCGAAGAGACTCCATCTGTAGAAGGTCATTGTACCTTCTTCTGAACATCAGTCACCTAAGAAGTGTCTCATTTGAAAAAATCCATCATTCTGGAAACAGTGTCGCTAAAAAAGATCTCCTCAAAAGAAGAGTCAGGACTGATAGACTCTTCTTCCTAGAAAAAATTAAAGGAAGAAGCAATCTGAAAAGAATAAGTCAGAGTCTTCATCAGAATCTGCATCATCCTCCGAGGAATCCTGTTCCCTAGGTCTCTTAAGAGGGGTAGAAGACAAGGAGAAGCAGGAACAGAAACTCCCTGTGGAGGCTTTACAGCCATGAGGGCAGTGAACAGGTCTTGAATGAAGTTTTGCCATTCACTCTGAAGATCTTTAGGAGCAAGAGAAATGTGCATAGTTTTCGGTTTCTTTTTGAGAGGGATGTCAGCCTTAAACACCTTAGGAGGCTCTGACCCCCGATGACATTCTATTAGTGCAGTCAGAATCTCTTCCCCTACTTAATATCTGAGGAACACCCCCTAGGACCTTCGTAATTATCAGCCGCTGTTCCCCCGGTACGTCTGAAGCAGGTGTATGCAAGGCCTCCATGTTTGTGCAAAGTCGGATCCATGCTGGCCTCCAAAGTGGTCGTGGCAGGAGAATCTGACAAGAAAACTCGACGATCTTCCAGGCTTTCACTAGCCTCATGAGAGATGTCTAATGGAGGTGGTACAGCCAAAGAATCTGACCCAGCTTTCTTGGTCTTTTTCTTCTCAGATAACGGACTCTCAAGCCGAAAATTTCCTTCCAAAGTGTATTTAGCCAACAGTTTTAAGTTGTTGGTTTTCTAAATAAATAGCTAGGCAAGAAAGCTGTTGGAGCAGGCATGGTGGAGAAGACAAATGATGAGGTTTAAGCCTCCTCACATCTCTTCAAGAGGAAGGAGAAGAAGGTCAAGTGATGGTGATAGTCTCCATGGCAGAATTCATAGAGAAGACACAATCACACGTCATGCCCCTAAGGAAGCAGGGACAATTCATCATATCGCATGGAGGTACAAACAGCATTGCCAAAGCCCACTGCAAGCTAGCCCCTTAGATATGAACATGTGTGCAAGGAACTTTGATCCACTGGTGGCCCCATGGCAAAGAGGGTTAAAGTCCCTTACTGCAACCATGATAACTTGTGTTCAACTAGTGGCATGGGTGCAGGAGGGGCCACATTGAGGGCAGGTTGAGAGTAAATAGCTGACGTTCGCACACCTATCCTGAAAGGTAGGGATACACCCTAGGTGCAATGAAATATAACAGTGCAAGACCCTGGCAAGCTCTTTGCTGAAAAGGTATATAATGCTTAGTTGGAGGGTGCTCATGCTCAGAAGCTCACAAGCATCTGCAGATGTAGCAATAATATGGAGTTCATAAAGGCTACACAGGGAGGTAGTGGGGGTTAGGGTACACACCTAGGCTGTATCAGTATATTCACTCTTTTCACAGGCACCAGATATGGGTTTAGATTGACTCCAGGGGAGACTAAGGCCAGTTCAGTAGACCTGGTGAATGAAGAGAAGAGGTAATAGTGGTTTGATGGTCAGCTAATGGAGTGGGTGGGGGGAACTAAATCCTTCCCGGTGGATAAATGTTTTAACATTCTCACCTCACCAAGACAGAGCAAACTGGTCAACAGAGTGGCTTGGGGGGGGGGGGTAACACTGATGGCCAGAAGAGGGTGACAGGGAAAAAAATATTCATACAGAAAAAAAACATCACATACAGTTTTATATAACTGCCAAAGTCTCAAAAGGGAGGCAACATTTTCATGATTTTTAGATTAAGAATTATCCATTTCAGACCTCTTGCAATGAGGAAATGAATCTGTCATTCACATGAGCTTGATAAATAATCATAAATTGAACTAAATGTAACACTGTAATAACCTTGACAAAGAATGAGCCATCTGTTTAGCAAAGGCACCATACAACTGGTATCAGCATGATTAGAAACCTCCAACAACCATCGTTTTCCATCATCCATGGTCTCTAAATTGCTCTAACATATGATGGGAAACGGATATGAAACTGCCATTAACTGGGAAAACTACTCGGGTACCAACTCCTTTTCCCAACGGTTCTTGGAATTCATAAATTCCAATGCCCTGGATCAACTAATCCATTGTCCCACCAGGGGCACCAATATCCTAGACCTGGTCATTACCAACATGGGAGACAGATGCGCCACACCAGTGGTCACCCCCTCATTGGTCAGGTCTGACCATAAGCAAATCACCCTTGACATCCACATCCCACCCCCCAGTAAGGAAACCTCCTTAAAAAACTACTACTGAAGTCAGAAGTGACAAACATCATGACACCCATGCAGACGAGATCTGAAAGTTCAACTGCAGAATCCTACACTAAGGCACTATACGAGCACATCCACTCGTGGATGAATCGTGCCATCCCAAATCGAACCAAGATGCTCTTCTCCAAAAAAAGGAAGCCAATCTGGTGGTCCCCTGCTATAAGCAAACTATACAACAGAAAGAAGAAACTGTTGCAGAAAGGAGGAAAATCCCAGGATGCAAAAAAACTCCCTCACCAGCCTCAGTAATAAGCTGAGATCCCTCATAAAATCCTCAAAAGCTAGTTACGAAAATAAAATTGCCAAAGATTCCAAAGACAAACACAAGGTATTCTATAGTTATGTCAAGAATCTAAAAGGCAATGCTCAGATCTGCTCTGAGCTACAACAGAATGGCATTAAATATACTGATCCCAAGGATATTGCCAATATCCTGGCAGATCGATTTAGTGCCAACTTCACCCCCCTCTCAGCCCCTAAAGGGAGCATCTCAATAACAAAAGATTGCCAAATCCCGGTAATCACGGCCACACCGGTAGGAACCGCTCTCTCCAAAGCTAAGAATACAGCATCCATGGGACCAGATGACATCCCAGGCTGTGTACTACATGAACTACAAAATGAACTGGCACCTCACCTAAGTGTCATGTTTAATCATAATCTCACCTCAGGCTTTGTGCCCACTGAGTGGCGCACAGCTACAGTTATCCTACTCCACAAGGGGGGATCCGCCTTGGATCCCGGGAACTACTGTCCCATCAGTCTGACAAGCCTGATCTGCAAGGGCATGGAACACATTATCATGGAACTTCTAAACTAAGACATTGGCAACCTTCAAACACTGGACCCCACCCAGTCTGGGTTTGTGAAGGGCCGATCTTGTCTCCTGAATCTGACTGACTTCTTCGAATCAGTCTCCAGAGCTGTGGACGAGGGTAAGGCGGTCCACTCAGCCTATCTGGACCTCGCCAAGGCCTTCAACACCATTCCCCACTCTGGAATCCCAGATAAACTTACTAAGCTGGGCATAAATCCCTACGTCACTCTATGGGTTGCCAACTGGCTTACTGACAGAACCCAGACTGTAAAAGTAGCAGACTCCAAATCCAGCTCCAGACAAGTGACAAGTGGAGTACCTCAGGGTTCAGTCCTGGGACCACTCTTGTTTGGCATCTACTTCTCTGAAGTACAGGCCAACACTAAGGGACTCTGGTTAACAAAGTTCACAGATGACTGCAAACTGGGAGCCATTATTGAATCCCCAAATGATGTGGATATTCTACAAAAGGGCCTTACAGAAACAGATGCCTGGTGCCAGAGCCATGGGCTCAAGCTTAATGCCAAGAAATGTATAGTTATCCTCTTTGGAAAAAAACATGTACCCATGAATTGCCACATAGGTGGCAGGACACTAAACATCGCAAGTGTGATGAGAGACTTAGGGACACAGGTGGACAGTGGTCTCACTTTCGATAACGACATCGCCACAACAGTCAGGAAATCCTTCTATGTGGCACACCTCATCACTAAGGGCTTTTCATCCAGAAAAAAGGAGGTCATTGTCCCACTGTACTCATCCCTCATTAGACCCGAGTATAATGCCCTATTTGGTATGTACCTCACAAGACATCTGCAACAGCTGGAAAGGCCACAGAAATACCTCACTAAAAGAATCACAGGCCTAAAAAGTGGATGCCATATGCTGACCATCTAAAAAAACTCCAGCTATACTCTGTGGCATATCGTCTACTCAGAGGCGATCTCTGCTTAACATACAAGGCCATGTCAAACCCTGAGCTGTTGGACATGCTCCACTTAAAGAAATCCCAATCCCTCAGAGCCACATGCTCCAGGAATCTAAACCTTGTCATCACAATGAACAAAACATGCTGGAGAGATAGGTTCCTGACCCAGAGACTCCCCATACTCTGGAATAGACTGCCCATACATGTCAAGCAGAGCACCTCATTGGCCCTCTTCAAAAGGAACCTTGATGATAGGATGGGAGATAGGAAATTCACCCTGGGGATCATGTCAGTCGCCCTTCTAGACAGGGGTCCAGAGAAGTAAGTATTGTGGGAAGAAATATCCAGGGAATTGTTATGGCTAGGCTTGTATAGGCCCTAGGGCCGATAGCTTAGTACCAACCTATGAACACTTCTTAGACCTAGTACAGTATTACTGTGAAAAACTTGAAGAATGACAGCTCGTTCTGAAAATAATTTCTCTGAAGGGTTCCAAGGATGTTGTGAGGGTTATGTTAATATAAATGTTTCTGAAGCACAGTGCCTATGAACCTACAAATCTCCATTTCTTAACATCTTTATTAAATCATTACATTTTAAACAGCAACAATGAGTTCACATACATTAACTGAAAAGGAAAACTGCATCAGTTTCCACCACTGCTATTATTCCATGTTTTCTTTTTCATTCACTCCAACAAATTGCTCAAGTACTGCTTTCCCTTAAATCTCACTCCTCCTCCTGATCATTATTCTGCATGTACTGTTCCCATATATTAAATTTACTTCTACGTAATTTGCAATTTATATTTTCCAAAGACCTGTTCTCAGTTTTTTTATCTCCATTACAATAATCAAAACTTTACAGTTGGTTTAGATTTTGATTTTCATTTCCAAGCAACTGATTTTTTGGCAGCCAAAAGCATTAAACTTATTAAGGCCTTACTATGACCTATGCAATTCAGGTCCTATATCCCAAGCTCATTAAAACCCTTTTCTCAGTTACAATCATTTTCTCCCTTAACATTTTTGACAAGACTACTCTGTATTTTTAAAATTTGACAACTCATTCCTAAAAATGATTTTCCCAGTTACCTCTCTCTCTGTCCCATTATACCACCAGCAATTTGCTGTCTACCTGAGGAACAATTCTCTGAAGTTTGCTTGGGGTGTCAAAATACCTAGACAAACACTATCAGCAAAAATCCTACACCTTCTAGACTCTGTCGTACACTTGGGAAGAACAGAGATGCCATCCTATTGTTCCTGTGTAAACTGCCTTTCCATTCACTTTTTCCAATATTTTATAACCTACTAATACTATCACTTAATATTTTATATGCCTAACTAATTATCCATTTTAAACAGCAGCATCTGCTCTAGAGTCAACTAAAACCTCTACCAGAGTTGATCTTTCACTTAACATTCCCTTACCCATTTTGCTTTGCCTATACTTTTATGTCAAGGGGAAGGCAGTCTCTAACCTGCAGTGTAAACCTCTGCTTAGTCTCATCACACTCAATGACCTTTCTCTTCCTAGTTATTTACTCAACATATCTTAGACCGTTTGCTATCTTCCTCCAGTAAATTCCTGTTCCCTTTTGCCTATTTTCTAAATATCTACTTGCAGTCATTAATATTGGCAAAATCTCTTTTCTCCATTCTTGTGTTGACTTAATTCTTATAATACTTCCCGCTAATATTCTCCTTAAGGACCTGCATCCACAATACTTCTCTCCTGGTTTATTGAACTCCCTCTCCATTGCATCATCATCATCCCTTTCACTGCGATTTAAATCCTTTTGCTTGTGTTATGCATATCTTCCTTAATTGAGTAGCTGTAAAATATCCATACAAATCAAGTCAACCAAAAGCCCTCTGTTCTACGGGGAGAATCAACTTAATCCACTTAACTCTTGTTCTTTCTCTTCCCCGTCCAAATAAATTCCTTCAGCTCTTTATTAATCGTTGCCCACAAATTCTCCTCTAGTTGATAAAAATACAGCTTCCTGTATATAAAACTAAAAGGACTAAAACATTTTCAGTGTTTGTACCTTACTATCCATAAACAGTTTACAGCTTCTCAATATTTGTATTATCTTTTTAGTCTCTTCCTCTGTATCTTTACCTGCCAGAAAAGAACCAAGGGTACATGTGCACCACTATAGCCGTTGTTTTTATTTTCATCTCAAAAAGGTTCCATGCCAACAAAATGTCCTTTTCTGGATTTATTAAGTACAAAATATCATCATCTGCAAATAAAAGTAACTTTCTTTGACTACTATATCATTTATTTCCTTAAATTTATGAGTCCCTGTGTGGAGTCTGCATGTCCTCCCTGCGGTCAACATGGGTTTCTTCCCACATTCCAAAGACATGCAGTAGGTGGATTGGACACTCTAAAATGGCCATAGCTGACAGTGTGTGAGCAAGTGAATAGTACGAATGAACTACCATGGCAGGAAGGGTTTATATCACAACATCGAAGATGCATTACTTCGAATGCGCCTTCATCGAACTCAAAAATAAAAACTGAAAAAAGCGAAACTACATACAAGTAATTTTTTTCCATGGGAAATAAATCACTTGTCCAAAAAAATATATATACATCACTACACACAAAACAAAGTGGGGGGGGGGGGGCTGTGCCCTCCACAACCCCCTAACTAAATATACCAACTCCGAGATCGCACTACAGTTTACAAAACAGCAAACTACTGGAGGCGGGCAAGCGATTTTGTTCCCAGGGAAAGAAATCGCTCATATGCCCCTTTATTGTTTTCAGTGTTCGTTATTTTAAGTTCAGCAAAGACGCAGTCGAAATGATCTAATAGGAACACGGCAGGACTAGCCACCCGCCCATGTAAACCATGGCTCTAGATGATTATCACTGCTGAAGGGACACCTCGACCCCATGTACAAAAATGGGAAAAAGGGGTTGAGGATGGATGGATGGCTCTAAATAAAAAGTAAATATAGAGGGGAAAGATGGTATCCTTGACTCATTCTTATGTTCAAATGCATCCTGCCACCTCCGACCCTGCAAGTATCCTCCTTGTTATCCCTATTACTCTATCAGGGAATGCAAATGCTGCCACTTCCCTCTCATAAAATCCCAGCTGACTCCACTGATTGCTGTTACTGCATCAAAACCCACCAACAATAGGAGCATTTTCTTGCACCATGCTTCCCTCTGGATCAGCATTGTTCTATCAATGTTGTCAGAGGTTTGCCTCCCCTCCAAAAAACCCAGACTTGTCATTCCCAATCAATTAACATTCACTTATCTATCCTTAAGATGTTGTCCCTCATTCATCTTACACAGGTTCAGTAGGTTACCTTCCCTTGCAGGCCATTTTAAGCCTAGCCAGTTTCCCTATTTGTGCTCAAAATAACCTATCCCATTTGGTTACAGATTGGCCTTACCCATTCCATGGCTGATAATTATATATTAACTGTAATGAGAATAATTGGGATCATACCATATTTAATTTGAGATGACCCAGACAAGAGATAAAGCACTTAGGAGCTGCCTCTGTCCATTAGCAGTACAGAGGGCAGTCCCGGGGTAAAGTTTCTGTTTTCTATCCACAGATCTAAGTTGCGCTTGAATATGGACAGGGATTAACTCTGTTTTATGTGGACGTGGAGTCTGTTCCACAGCAGAGGCATTCTCTGAAAGAAACACCGGTCTCTCCAAACCGCTCTGTTAATGTTGTAGAACAGGTTTAGATCCTCAGACTGAGTATTTCTGATGTCATTTGACTTGCTGATGTGCAGTAAATCCATCAGCAATCGTTAAGGGGATGCCTTGTATACCAGACACAGGTCACCTCTTAGCAGTCTGTAGAATACCAACTATAGTGATGTGTTTGAATGACCTCACATCATTCCATATGTTATATTTTTTTCTACCAGTTTTGTGTCCCTGCTCAAAGAAATATTTCCTTCCAGCTTGTCAGCAGGAAAGAGGGAGTCACTGGCATCACATTTAACACTTGGTTAAACATTCATCACCTTTTTTTCAGCTTATTAGGCATAAGAAGCACAATAACAAATGTTTTTAACACAGTACTACTCAACACAATAAAATAAGCCTCCCACATTAAACATATTACTATTTCTGTATTGCAGTCATTTAGATGGTCAATATAATACCAGCATGTTTATAAACTCCACCTTCACCATTAAATCCAAGAAGTCATTCTCTCATTTAGCTTTTTCAGTCACTCTATCAAGTATATTCTGCTCTTAAGCATCCCACTTACTCCTTACTTTGTAAAGTCTTCTTATATTTCACATTTGCTCAGTTGATTGTTATCAAGGTTTTATTTGCATTCTATTCTGTACACTTAGGTGCAACCTTTAACTCCTTTATTATCAAGGGAGGATGAAGATTACTAGTGGGTTGGATGCGAGACTCCTGACATGCTAGATACTTTATTAATACAAATATTTTCCAACAGTTACTACCAACTTAAAATGATTTGCACCAAATTAAAGTATATTTATTTCATAGTTCAATGCTCCCTTACTTTTACAACCACAACTATTTCAAGGATGTTATTTTGTTTCCTGTATTATGTCTACAGCTGTGCAACTTTAAATATGTTATCACAATGATGCCCAATATTCAAACAATATCTATCATTCAAATAGTGGAAACTATCATGCATTTTTTTTCTTTGTAAAACATTGAGCTATAACATTTGAAACCAAAATAAATAAATACATTTTCTATGAAAACATTTACTTATTTCTAAACTCTGCCACTCACAAACATCTTACCTACTGAAAACAAAATGACACCAACTTTAGAAAAAATAAAAGCATTTTTTTCTCCGTGCAAAATTTCAGACAATCACTCAAGGATTAACTTTTTAGCCTCCAAAGGGCTTAACAGCATCTGCCTCCTTCTTGTTTAATCTTGTTTAATATACTATAATGGGATTCCATTTATTTCAAACCACTAAGCATGGAATACTCACCTCTATGGCACATTCAATACAAGTTTAATGCTGAAAAACATTTTTGCCCCTATCTGTGCATTGCCAACTTCTATTTCTAATTGCCCAGTCTTACTAGATATATCAATTTACAATAGTTCATTTCTTCAAACTACTAACTTCTACAAAGCTTCTTGGTCTATCCAACCAGCTCAAACCAAGTGGCATTGCTGAAAAGAGGGGAGTCGTCTTTATTAATCTGGATTTTTTCTTCTCACTTATCTTCAGTTCCTCAGACAAGTCAAAATCCCTCAGTTCAATATCCTTTCCTCAATGCTCCATTTTTTTTCTTCGTGCTTTTGCCAATATTGTCTGACAACCATCAAGCCCCCCTATCAATCTTAAGTCAGTGCATTTTCAACATACTAAGGGAGTAGCATTTGACCAGTGGAGTCACCATCCAGGCAGCTAAGCTGGTCATCTGTGCTCTTAATGGCATCCCAGCAATAACAGCACTATAATTATAGCCCTATGCCTCCTCCATGTTTGCATGTTTCTGTACACACTTGACTGAAGGCTACTACCATTTGGAATCCTGGTGAGTCAGTCATCCACCTCCTAGTCTACATATGTACCTGTTGTCAATCATCTGAAGCACTATGTGGCAATTCACAGCCTGCCCCATGTCCATCTTTCCCGTGACAAATTAAAAGGAAATCTGATCTAATAATAGACGCTTTGGCCAATTCGGTTGTAGTTGGGGGTTTTATCCCTCTGTGCCACCACAGCTACCTCCATTTGCTTCATTTTTAACTGTATTATTTTCACTAGCAGTGCTTTTGCTTTCTCAATCTCTTCAGCAGGACTGTCAGGCACCACACTTTTCAAATCCAACATTCCTTTCATGCTGCAGGGAATGCTAAACTTCAGTTCCTTACATTTACATTCTCTCACTGCAACAACAGATCAAAAATGTCTTCTTAAAGTCACTTCTAAATAACCTTGCTACACAAACACCACTCTCTCAATTTTCTACCTTGTTGCCACAACTATGGTAACACTTTCTTCTCTCTTGTAATACGTGAAAAACTCAGTAGTAGTTTCCCAAACCTGACTTCTCTTTCTGGCAATGGCAAGCATTTAGCTGATGCAAAACCAAAGGTATTTTTACCCCTGCATAGTTCAAGTCACTTTTGTATTATCATTCTAAAACATGATATAAACAAATTAATTCTTTTGTGCTTTGTCCCTAGTCCAGTGAGATGGGACTTAAATGGATCAAGTCTCTTAAATGTCCTTGTAGCTTTCTGCTGAATCACAGCAAGTTAGGGAACAAACAGCACAATCACCTCCTGCTGGTATTACAGGTGTTCAGCTTCATCAACCGTGGCAACTTTGACTCTTTTCATGTAGACAAACCTTCCCACCAAATCTCACAGCTCAATTTGTACCGCCTCCAAAATGATGGTCTCAACACCTTTTGGATATCTTCGGGTGGAAACACTGAGCATCATGGATATTTGACTTAAAATCAGTAACTTATTCCCCTCAAAATATTCATCTTCCAGCACACAGTCCAGATCCTCTATAAAGTATCTAAGAATATCATCTTTTTTGTCAAAAATCTTGTCAAATTATAAAATTGCACTCAATTTATTAAGGGTGTTCTACTCAGATTTAAAAAGAGTGACCTGGAAAAGTATAAAACCTCAAACAGTACTGCACATGCACCCCCAAGTTATATTTTGAAATATCTGAGCAGTAATACTTTTTAAATATTTGGGCAAGTCCCACTCCACAATAAACAGGTCTCCAATAGTAGTTCTGGAGCTCTGGATGGCCAGGTGGTTTACAAAGTCTAATGGGTGCAGTAATCTGTCATAGTCCATAATTTTACTCAGCTGATAATGCGAAAACTTAAGCTATACTGCCAACATCACTGTTAACATGGAACAAACTAGAAACAAAACCTTAGATTTGAAAACTATAAATGACATGCTAACTATAAATGTCTTCCTCCAGGGAAGAAACATTACTGTTCTGAACAATCAAATAAACCAAACACATATTCCAATATGAATATTGCTTAAAATGAGATAGGAAAGTAAATGCTTATTTTATGAAATGGCAAAATTTATCTGGTGTGTTTAGGAAACTACAAACCAAATTCCCACATTACTGCAATAACTGCATGTTATCACAAACCACAATCAAATGCTTATTTCATTCTTGGTATCTCACCAAGATTTCTTTCGAAATCAGACTACACTTTTAGTTAATTGTTCCCATGGCTCATTAACTGCTTATGAAATGATCATGAAGTATAAGGGAAAGAAACTGTTCAAAGCAGGTTATTTATACAGCTGAGTAGTATAACAAGCAAATATCAAAATGTACATGTCTGTTACCTGATATTTCAGGATGGCATCATTAAATCGGCTGACCTCATAACTTTCAGCATTGTAGTACTTCACCTAAAGACAAAAATTACAATCAGAAATCATCAGACGAGACAAGCATGTTAAAAAAAGACATCAAAATTATCAGCATTGCAGAAGAAAGGTGCCTAGCCAAACATTTATGCACAAAACAAAACTACATTCTTGTACACTAAAACAAGAGCAGAGGCTTAACAGATGCACACACAGACATCTGCAGATTGTAGTTAGCCTATACCCTAACTCTCCCCGATGTCAAAGTCAAGTCAAAGAAAACTTTAATGTCATTCAGAACTACACAGCAGTGTAGCTGAACGAAATTACAATATTCACAGTAGAATTTTAATAAGTAGCAATTTGTAAGTAAAGTAGGACAGCAGTGACCCAACACCCATCCCAGAACAGGAGACAAAGAAGGCAAGGAACAATATGAAGGTAATATTGTCAAAGTAAAATTGAAACAATAGCAGCATATCTATGATTAGACTGAATTACTGCACAGTTTGTATATTGCACTTTACAGTCCTTCAGCATGTAGGTGAGCTACCTTAGCACTGCACTTAGTTATTGCACATCCATAAAATAAGCCCCTTGATAGGCTAGTTATGTAGTTCAACAGTCTAATGGAGAGCGGAAAGAAACTGTTTTATAGTCTGGTGGTCTTACGATGCAGGCTTCTGTATCTCCTGCTTGAGGGCAGGTGAGTGTACAGACCATTAGCAGGATGTGTTGGATCACTGGAAATCTTCACTTCATGGTCTACAAAAACAGTCTTGTACTGTTCACACACTTTCTTGAATTCTTTCATACTTCTTGACCGATTAAACCTCACAAGGGAAACTCTTGCTTGCCTGCATGGATATTCTGCCCTCTGTCTTCATATTGTTACACTTCTGTTTTTGTATGCTTTCTGACAGAGAAAAAAAAACCTGAAGTGCACGTCCATCAGATATTCAAGTTACTTGCACTGATACTGCCTTCGGTCAAGGCTTTGCATACACATTACACAAGTTCTCATTAGATGATTTCGGATGAACAGACAGTTTTATGGCCCTCTTTTGACCTGTCTCCTCCTACTCTCTCTCCAAGTACATGGCATTCCTAGACATCCCAAAGTATTTCTGGTGGCTACTTATTCAGGGCAATAACAAATATCCTTTTTTTGTAGTGCATTTATTGTAGGGCATGTAATGTGACCACTCCCAGGTCTCTTTTCAAGGTCATCACTGCCACTTATTCCTAACCTAACATGTACTCAGTCCTGGGAATTTTGGTTTAATGTACTTCTCTGGACAGTATATGATCTTGCAAGGCTTGCACATAGTTTATGTTGATCAGGCTGATCCCAATAGGCTTACAGTCGGTTTCAAGGGAAGATATGAGGTGCTTCTTATAGGCTAGAGGAAAATGCTCCTACTTTTCCTGTTAAATGTACAAAAATATTTATACACATATTAAACATACTTTAAATATATCTGCTACTTTGCCCATGAAGAATCTACGTATCTCATATTTGAGGACTTTCATACCAAATTCTGTAACACAGTTACACTGAAAAGAGGTAAAGGTCAATTAGGATTAGTACAGTAATGTCGTAGTCTTTTTTTTTTTTTTTTTGAGAGGATACCAAATGTTTTCCTATCTGAGCAATGGGCCACAATACAAAAGTCAGGAATTCAAAAGATTTGTGCACAAATAGGGAATTCAAGCACTTAGTCTGCCATACACACACTATCGCTGTTTTAATGGACAACTGGACAAACCTATCCAAACAGTGGAAAACCTCATGAGAAACACGAGTAGCAAATACTTATGAAGACTGTTACTTTGTAATTTTAGAATACAGAAATACTCTCAAAAAGGGCTGCTGACTTAGCCTTTTTGTTCAACTATTAATAGGTAGAAGGCTGAAAAGCAAATTACCTAATTAAACTGTGTTACCGAAGCCTGAAAATCAACATGAAATAAATGCTGGAGAAATTAGAAATGCTGCAAATGACTATCGGATTTACAGTCTGGAAGATGAAGTAAGAATGCAAAAGCCATGGGAAAGTCTGCAGCCTGCAGCTGAAGTAGCTGGTCAAGCAGCCAAACCATAGTCTACTGCTATTCACTGAAAAGATTAGAGAAAGCATCTCAGACAACATTCTAACACAAACATCGAAGTTCCATACAGACAAGCAAGTAGAAGTGTCAAAACAAATCCTTTTCTCAATAAATAAGGGCTGTGAGAACTAGGATAGCAAAGAGCTGTAGACAGAGACTTCCCATATTCTGCTTTAAAGTAAATTTTACAGTGCAGCGAGAACTGTCCCAAAAGTGAGATCACATGTCCAGAGAGAAGAGGTCTAAAGTTTCTAGATCTAAAAGATCACTACAGAAAAACAGACAGCTATGGACAGTCTGAGAGGTGATCATGACAAACACTGAAAAGTTGCATTAAAATGCCTGCTTGAATGCAAACAAAAACTATTCTGAAGTAAGCTTGGTACAAAGTTTACGTTAACTTTAACAGATTACTGTAATGCATTCTACCTCATAGAATGTACATAACAAATATATACATAAAAATGAACAAAGGGGCTAATCTTTATAATGTCAATTACCCAGCTACAGGAAGCTGCATGCCATGTGGTGAAGCTTCTTCCAGAAAGTTCATTCTAGTTAAAGACTTCACCGAGGTTAGATGACATTCTTAGTGTCAGTGGATTGGTTTCCACCATTCTGACAAACCCACAAGCATCACAACAAAGATTTTAAACATCCACCCCGGCTACTGGCAAGTAAGACAAATGGGACCTTACTTCAACATCCCATATGAAGAATGCTTGATCCTGAGGTGCTAAAGTTCCTCCTCCTGCTGTACTCAGTGTCAATACTACACAAGGCTACAAGCACCTGGTGTGGGGATAGAACCCATAAATGTTTAGATCTTCTGAGCAACAAAGGTGAATAGGCTATCTGCGGAGTTACCCACATGGTGGCAACTTTAGCAGCCCTGCTAACCCACAGCACTTGTACACCTGGTCTATTTATTGTCTGGGGTACTTTCTGTGTGGAGTTTATGTCTTATCTATAGATTCACAAGGGGTTTTCACTGGGCTCTCTGGCTTTCTACCACATTTCAAAACACATGCTATCACACTGATTGGAACTACAGATGCTACACTCTCCATAGGTACGCAGGTGAGTGCATGTGGTTTAGTTTACCTGTACTGCTTCTCGGACTTTTGGTTAAGATAAAGTGCGTGTCCTGTACTGGGGTGGCATTTGATCTGGAGCTGGATTCTGCTTCACACCCACTGCCACTACTAGATGGAGCAAGCTTGGGGCCCCTGCACCATTGTATCAGATAAAAACTGGTAAAGGAAATGGAGCAAGATAATATAAATTTGCCTTTGCTAAATGCACTACAGATTACAATATGTTTACAATATTGAAATACCATATGTAAAAGGAAACAGACTAACAGCAGGCCATAAGACCTCACTATAGCAATCCAAAAGCCTGTAAAAGCACTATTTTATGTTTTGTTTCAGTTCACTTTAACTCCGTTCCCAGGAGGATTTTGCCTGCTCATAAAATTCTACAAGACCAGCCTTAGCTTTTCTTGGCAGGAAACCTATTGCCTAACCACATGGTCAAAGTTACTGCAAGCTCAGACTCCATCCTCAAGGGCCAATCCCTCTCTCAATTCCCTACAGCTACATGCATAATAACTCAACACGTATCATCAGCAAATACCATACAAGATAGAAACCATGACTAATAACATTTTTCCATAATTATACCTGCTGGCATGGTTTTCTCTGTAATTATACACTTGTCTCATCTCTGATTAAAGTAGCTCAAAAAAAATTTATACACAATTTGTCTTAAAATTCTTCAAAATGAACAAGTATCAACACTCAAACAAGCACCCTAGCAGGCATTCAGCTTTCTACAAGTCTTCTAGCAGGGGGAGATGTGAGGGACGCATTTTAAAAACTACAAGATAGCACAAAATACATACCATTAATTACCCCTAACTTTGAAATATTGTTTCCTTTCAACAATAAGCTGTGGTTTCCTTAAGATGGCATTGTGCAACTTGAACAAGAACATACAAACTTTTCAAAAACTTTACAGAAGTCAACCAAAATGTTACATGACAGTAAAATAACTTAAATCTGTCATACAAGCAACCAGAGCAACATTTCAAGTTAACTTTACAAAGAAGCTGAAGTGGTCCTGTTCTGCC